>NC_138342.1:150019053-150229053 GCF_046562875.1 Panthera onca | reverse complement strand
AAAAAAATTAAAAAAAAAAAAAAAAGAAAGAAAGAAAAAGATAGAGTGGCTGGGGTGCAAAATTATCACTTTCATCATTATATATCAATATTTAGTATTATGCCTCCTAAAAGATAAAAAAAAAAAAAAGCAATCCTGTAATATAATACAAATATATGGTCTTTCACTGTTTAAAATTAGAAAGTCATATAAAATTATATATAACTTGGTTACATAAAATTAACTATAAAAAAATAAAAATTAGTTATGCATCAAACATAGCCCCTAAAGTTGCTACAGTACTATCTTGTTTAAAAATAAACATAACTGAGAAACAATTTCACCTGTCTGTGCTCAAATAGAAATGAGCAAGCCTGGGAATAAATTGCCTTAAGTTCATGATGAAAAATAAGTTTCACATCTTTCACTCAGTAAGCTCCCAATTATCTAGCCCCGAGTAGTTACAGATTTTAAACTCAATATTTCTACATTAAAAATAAAGATTTGCACTAGAAACAGGGTAAAAGAAAACTGCAACTGCTAATTATGTTTGTTTCTCCATATTTTCATAATATAATTGCCACCAGATGATAAAAGTTACTTTAAACTTGAGCACTAGGGGGTACCAGGGTGGCTTAGTCAGTTAAGCATCTGACTCTTGATTTCAGCCCAGGTCATCATCTCACAGTTAGTGAGTTCGGCCCCATGTCGGGCTCTGTGCTGACAGTGCAGAGCCTCTTGGGATTCTCTCTCTCTCTCTCTCTCTCTCTCTCTCTCTCTCTGTCCTTTCCCTGCTTGTGCTTGCTCTGTCTTTCAAAATAAATAAACATTAAAATAATTAAAAAATACACTTGAGAAACAGTGATTATTAATTTTGAAACTAGAGATATTGTAGAATAGTACATATAACATGATTTTTATAGACTTCTCTGTGGAACATATATACATTTTCATGAGTTTAATTCCTTAGACCTAGAGCATTACATTCAAAAATTATTTTCCTGCCTCAATTGTGTTTTAAAATCCTATTTCTTTCTCTCAATTGTTCCTCTGAAAAGCTAAAAATAGGCAGTGGTTTGCGGCTGTGTCTTACGTCCAAAAGATTTAACCAAATGGAAAAGAAAAAAAAGAAACATGGGTATAATCACATCCATGGAAAAGAAAACACTGGAATTAGAATTTTTTTGTGTGAATAAAAAACAAACAACAAAAAAAACCCCAGAAAAATAGGTTGCAGTCAGATAGGTAGGTGCTTTGTTCATGGCCCAAGCCCTGTCTGAAGGGAACATGAAACACAAAGGCCTGTCCGCATATCAAGAGGAAGCTGTTGCAAGAGTGATACAGGGCCTATTCTTATAAAGAAAAAGAACGAGCAAATCTGTTTGAGCATGAATATTAGATTTGCTGAGTTCTGCTGACATCACCATGGAAGATAAACATATTATGGAGACTGGGGCAGCCTGTCGTTAGAGAAGTTGCCAGATGAGATAAGTGAACAAGGACAAGTGAATACATGACACCCGTCTTGACAACCTTGTGTATGACCGAAGGCAGCAACTTAGCAAAGTGTCATCTTGAACATCACTAGCCTAGAACAAGTGGATCAAAATGAACTCTGAACCCTTGTTTCCTTGATAGTGGAGGACTAACAGCTGCCTGCATCTGGAATCTGTGTGAAAGTTCTTTACAGCTGTAACATAATAAACAAACTAAAAAAAAAAAAAAAAAGCCACAGAGTCTACTGTTCCATTTACATTCTTGCCCCTTCTCTGGCCTCATTAAATTGTAATCTCACATCTAATTACATTTTATCAATTTATTATTTCTGCAACTTGAGGATTAAATTGAAAACATATTGAAGCAGAAAATAAATCTCTAACAGTTGTTCTTTTTTCTTGTTTTGTATTAGCAAGATCATGATGACCGGGACCGGAGTTGTAAAGGGCAGTCAGCTTGTATGGGGTGCTTTTGGCGAGTAAATGGGGGTGGGAGGGGAACCAACACGTTCAAGCTGTAGAATATGATTTACCAGCCCTGGAGCTCTGGGGTCTACATTTTCATAAATATAAGTGACAAATTATCAATAAATCACTCTATGGTTCACCATAATGCATAATGTTTATTGAAACCCAGTTCCAATAAATATGACTCGCCCTTTTTAGCCAAAGCATAAGAAACAAAGATGACAGGAATTACAAACAGAAATGAAAAATGGGGAATAAGCCCCTGGCAAGCAAGGAAACTTTATTCTTTCCACTTCAATCTGAGACCACTGGATTCTGGAAGATACTTTCAGATGTGGGCACTTGTTTCAAAATGCCATTAGCTTTCATTCTGACCTGAAGAATTTACAGAGGGAGGCAGTGTGGGTAAATGTTTGACCACTGAAAGTTTCTATTTTTTTCTCGTTTACATACATGAGATTCAGTGAGATTCCACTAAAATGGCAATAGTGTGAATTAAATGGTCACAACATTCTTTGGTTTTGAAATACAACGATGTCACTATTCTCTTTCCAAGAAAATGAGCTTTGGTTTAAAAAAAAAAAAAGCAATCAACACTTGTACTAAATATTTGCAAAATTGTCCACTAAAAAAAAAATGGAAAGGTGTAAGATAAGAGTAACATTGGAAGTAATTGATAATTCGCCTTTAAAAGTTTACGCACACATTTTAGCCTTTGTTCCACACATATTCCTCCAAGAGAAGAGGAACTGCCTACATATTATGTATCATTGTTATTCATTATTTATTTACCCTTAGTACTATTTTGATATACTTTATGCACTGTATGATTTATCTTCTATGTTCTGAGAGTGAAATTAAGAAGTGTTGCAGACAACGCTGTTGTAATGCCCTATAACTTTACAAACTCATTCAGCAGCTGGAAGCAATTGACATAGGGTAGCATTTGACTTGAACAACACTTTAAAAAGTCAACTTGAATCTTAATTGAAATACCCTATATTTCACATTGGATATATGACCCAATTCTAGCCTTTTGTTTCTTTTTTTAAAAAAGCAAAGGCGGAGAAGTATTATGCTGTTTGTAAGACTTTATTATGAGATTGTTTATTATTTTCATGCAGTAATATTTACTCTAACAAAGATTTTAACAATTGACCCTCTGAAACATACTTCTGTTTTACGGAAAATTGGTATAATAAATAATATTTTTAAAAGAGCAAAAATTAACCTTAAGCTGAGCGTGTAAAAATAACATTTTACCTTTTGCATATTGTAATTCTTCAGCCTCTCTCCTATGTCCACTTATTATTTGCATAACTGTTTCTAACTTTTTTATACTTCAGTGTTTTACATGCTCGCTTACATATTTGTGATGCTACACATTCTTAAACTGCTTACAAACTATTGCATTCAATTAATTTTAGATATGATAGAAAAAATAATGAATGAACAACAACTCACTCGTTATCCATAAGAGCTGAGATGCATTCAAGAAGCAGACGTCTGTTCTAGCGGCTTCACCCTCTATACCCAATAACTCTATGAGGTAGTTACTATTATTAGCTAGATTCATCAGATGAGGCAAATAATTCACAGAGAGGTTAAATAACTTTTCCAAAGCACCATGCTAGTAAGTAATAGAGTCCTCCAGCCCCTTTCTCTCCCTTGCAACTTTTCCTCCTTGGTAGTTTCATTCCGATGCAAGATTTGTGTCCACGGGCGGGTCTTACATTTAATTTGCCCCACAGTCAGATACCTAACACAAACAAACCCCTTGGCTCAGGCAAAACTCCCCAAAGATAATGCTCATTAGCACAGTTGGGTCATGCTCCAATGCCTGAACCATCACTGGAAAAGGAAAATTCTTTGTCTCCAGACCTGGGTGTAGCGTCAGCCCTACCCAGACTAAGAATGGGGAAGGGGTGATTCTCTAAAGGAAAATCAAGATATTGCTACCTAAGGAAGAGGAAGAAATTGCTGGCCAGAAAAAAAAAAAAAAATCCACAAAACTCCCAGACACAAGTTTTCTAAAAATAGGTTTTAGCTTTGTCAGTGTAATCTCTTCAGTGTAAATATAACGTGTGGCACTGAGTCAGGTAGGGTGCAGTTGCAGAGAATAAAATCTGCACTAGCTGGTTGAAGCTGAAGGGGATTTATTATGAGATTTTAAGACACACATTTCTCAAGACAAACAAAGAGACAGAGTTTCTTTTAAGGTCATAGGAAATATGCTAAGAGAAGGTTAATCTCTTCAGTGTAAAAGGGTTGGTTTTTGTATAAATATTCCATGCTGAGTTTGGAACACAGCATTTCCTCTTTCTCCCCTCCTAGGTATGACCAGCTCGTCCTGGTTTGCCTGGGACTTTCTTGGTTTTAAAACTGAAACACTCACAACCCAGAAGCTCCTCGATGCTGGGAAAACCAGGATGGTTGTTTATCTACCTCACCCCATCCCTCTGGTAGTGATACCAAATGGACTCTACTGGCTAAAACCAAATACCTGAAATACCTGAAGCCAGCTGAGCAAAGCCATAGGATCCAGGAAGCAGGGAAACAAAAAGATTTAAAGAACCAAATGGACTCCACTGGCAAAAACCAATACCTAAAGCCAGCTGAGCAAAGCCATAGGATCCAAGAAGCGGGGAAACAAAAAAGATTTAAAGATTTATTAAACCTCTCTAATAAAGAGAAGAATGGGGGAGGGGGGGGGCGCCTGGGTGGCTTAGTCTGTTAAGCACCGACTTTGGCTCAGGTCACGATCTCACGGTCTGTGGGTTCGAGCCCCGTGTCAGGTTCTGTGCTGACAGCTCAGAGCCTGGAGCCTGTTTGGGATTCTGTGTCTCCCTCTCTCTCTGCCCCTACCCTGTTCTGTCTCTCTCTGTCTTTCAAAAATAAATAAAACATAAAAAAAGAAATTAAAAAAAAATTTTTTTAATTAAAAAGAG
Source organism: Panthera onca (assembly GCF_046562875.1). Classification (NCBI taxonomy): domain Eukaryota; kingdom Metazoa; phylum Chordata; class Mammalia; order Carnivora; family Felidae; genus Panthera; species Panthera onca. The sequence goes on along the minus strand of NC_138342.1, from coordinate 150,224,162 downwards.
AAAAGAATGGGGAGGGAGGGTTCAAAGTGAATAGGTTTCCCTATAGAGCACATCTTGAGAAGCCCCAAGTCTCTTGAGAAGCTGGAATCCAATAAAAAAAAAGCAATGAAGCCCAAATCCCATGACCCATTGGATCTGTGTTGATTGGAAGGTCCAGCTAGAACCCAAAGGATTGTTTTATTTTCATCCTAGCCTCTGAGTGTTTGCTTCCTGGCTGACAGGAATACAGCCTGATAGGTTAAATCCCCTTCCCTTTCAGTTTTAAAAGGGGAAGCCTAGATACACATACCCACCCTTGAACAATTAGAACCATTTCTGATACAGACTACCAAACCCTCCCACTTGTAGTATGTAATTGAAAATCTTATGAAATTCCTCCCTCTCCCCCATCCTCCAGTCCTGTCCTAATGGGTAACCCATAAAGGGGAATTTTGCCTCCCTTCCCCCTCCCCTGAATTGAGGGAATTTCTCTCACGGTAGGGCCCATTTATTCTTCAACTGAAATGGCAGGACTGTGAGATTATTCTCTCAGAGCCAGGGCCCAGAAAAGAGCGTGGGTCCTCCTCAACTCTTTCCTACCTTCATCTAATTTGACTGAACTCCGGAAATGCTTCTCTCCCTACATCGAAGAATGACATTTGTTCCTCACTTCAACTTGGGTTAGCAAACTAGTCCAGAGCTGAGCATGTATTTTAAGTCAGATCTCGGTCGGATCTGATTTCTATTCTATAACAGTTCATTTTAATTCCATTAGAAATGCAAATTCTAAAGAGTATCTCGTCATATCGTGGTATAAAGCAATTTCCTCCCAAAGAGTCAAAGGCAAGTTCTTAAATCTGAAGGGATATCAAAACATTTTATGTTTTTTTTTTTTAAGATTTAATAAATTTTCTCCCCTTTGGGAATTTTCTAATGATTTTCTGACCTACTATTTGAAAATATTTACCACAGATGGCAAAAGATTGATTTGCGAAAGAATATTTCTATGTGTTTGTGAAAAGAATTTGTAGAGAAGCCTTTTTCCTTGCAAGACATAACTGTAGCGATTAATTACTTGATAAGAATCACTACAATACAGGGAACACTGCTCTTGATATTACTGAACACCTGCTCTCTCCAGGTCTTGCCTCCACCCGGATATCTCTAAACCCCTCTCTGCTGATGGAGGTGAAAGCAATCATTCCAAGTCGCTTTCCTGATCTATAGAACACATATTTTTCTCCTTTTGCTCTGATGGTACAAGGATCAGACTGAGGCAAAATTATAAATTAGGAAATTTTGTCTCTGAGCCCCCACCTCTCCTTTTCCTCCCTTTTGAGGAAGCATTTGCTTCTTTTGGTTAAATTCGGCCCACACTCATGTTTTGTTTGACCCATACAGGAGCTGTTACAAGAAATTGCCAGCATTTCAAATTCAGGAGATTTCATAGTAACATCTCTTGATATATATAAGCTTGCATTTCCTCCTGACATTTGGCTGGAGAAGATGAGCGGCTATCTCTCCATACGGCCAATATCTCCAGTTGACCACGAAATTCATTTACTTCTCAGGTGCTTGAGGTCTTAACCCCCATCTGCTTTTGAGTCGCTACCTCCATGGCTGATCTGTAGCCAGTAAACGCCAATATGCTAAAAGTGGTTGTTAAAGGTAACCGCCGAATATCCCGAGCCTTTTGAATGCCATTCTGGCTGCTCTACCTCCCACTCAGGACCCTCCAAAATCTCCCCATAATTGCCAATTAAGGAGTAACTGCCGGGCACAGCAGGTCGCTTCCAGGACTCTAGTGTAGATTTCCACACTTCTCTCCCGTGTCCTAATGGATGTCCAACTTTTAATACGATCCTGACAATCTCTGCAACTGAAGCATTTCTTTTGTGACTCAAAGAGCTAGACATGTTTGTTTGTTTGTTTGTTTGTTTTTAAGTGCCATTTAAAATACTTTTCAACCTACGGCAATGCCTCCCCGGTCTTGAAGCTTCAGTCATGAGACAGTACTTTTTTTTGGAAAGAGAAACTGTATGTAGCACACGCATCAAATGGTATCCGGTAGGGGACAACCAGCCTGACTCATTCTCATTGCATTCATTTGTAGATAAAACAAGTGACATCATCCAAACGCAGCAAAATATTTTAAGCAAGCATTATTCTTAAAATTAAAAAAAAAAAAAAAGCAAGGTTTCTCAGATCAGATTGTGAGCTTGGGATAGATTAACAATCGAATTGCAGTGAGAGCTTTAAAATGTACAAAATGCCTTTATCTATCTTCATTCATTTATTCGTTTCCCAAATGTATGCCAGATTTTTCAACTGATTCTCATAGCTCAGCGGGTCCAACAAGGCGTACTTCACACACAGACGAACGAAGGCCCAGGAAGGTTGAACTCTTCACTCAGAGTCACGTTATTCCTGGCAGAATGGAGGCTTGGATCAAATTCTCCTGGCTCCCAGTTCCAGTCAGCATCCATTATCATGCTTTTCATGTCAGGACAACTGTCCTGATTTGGTCAACGACAAAGCTCAAGCTGCTTTTTTGCCGGGCTATATATTGGTAACTCAGATGCTGAAAAGATACAGGTGTTAAGTTTTCTGCATCAGAACCACTACATTTTAGCCCTTAAAGCTTTTTTTCCTATTATGGACAAGATTATACCGAACTACATTTTTTTTTTCCTTCAAGAGAAGCAAAGTAAATTTTTTAAATGCCTGTAACACTCACCTTTAGCTCTGAGAATTCTGTACATTTCATATGCTCATTTCAGAACAGCTTATGTTAACCTCGAGGTTACATATTTTTTAAGTTACTTGCTATATTTTGTTTAACTTTTGGTTCTAATTTTATCCTGAGTGTACCACATTTAGATCAGAACACTTAACTGTTAATATTAATAGTATGCCTTTATCTTGCTAACATTTTCCTCAAGTGATCTGTGCGTTTTTTACAGAAGACATCTCATAAAAATATATTTCCGTTTTTGTAATATAAGGTACCTCTCTTAAAGTATACAATGACTTACATTTTTGGTTATTTTTTGGCACAAAGTCTTTTTTAACATGTAATCAAATCAATATAAAATTTACCAAGGTCCTAAAATTACATCACTACATATTTCCATAAGTAATCTTAAGGATTTTTGACAAGGCATTTGAAGCAGCTTCTGACTTTAATATCTGGTTTTTGGTTTAGAATTCTTAAAAATACATGAAGTTACTTGGCCTGAAAAGTTATACTAAACAAAATCAGAATCTAAATGGGATATTAAGTCCAACTCTTAATATCCTTATTTGATTAAAGTACTAACCTCATGCATAAATGTCAGTGAAAATCACTTGATGCTAGTTTATATAACATTCTCATGTTGAACACCACATTAAAACAATCTTTAAAATAAGAATAAACACTAAGTTAATGCTGGATTTTTACATCTCACTTGTAGAGCATAACTGTAAGAGAAAAATAATAAGGCAAATGGAAATGGAAATAACTACATACTAACCAGTCATATCTAAATAATAAAGATCAAATTAATAATTTTGTGCCTACGTAATTACCTCTTTGGATAAGAAAGCTGTAAGTCTAAGAGCATAAGAACACTAGAAACCTCTACTTCACTTTTAGTGGGGAGCATTCAATAGGCCAAGGATGAGGGAATTCAGGGTAAAACCAAGGAATAAGTAAAGGCACAAGCCCATTGCTATACTTCATTTGCCAAAAGATTCTCCATCATAAAGAAAGTTACATAGGGGCACCTGAGTGGCTCAGTCAGTTAAGCCTCTGACTCTTGATTTCAGCTCACGAGCCCCATGCCAAGCTCCATGTGGACAGCACGGAATTTGCTTGGGATTCTCTCTCTCCCTGTCTCTACCTCTGTCTTTTTCTCAAAATAAGTAAATAAACTTTAAAAAATAAAGAATGTTGTATAGGATACCTGATGATGATTAAGATAGAAAGCCTATGTATGATGCTGGCAATGTTTGAGAGGAACCGCGAGTAAGGAAGGCAAATACACATGTGGAGTGAGCCAATTCTAGTAATAATGAATCACTGCCCCTTCTACAATGGAAGGCATCATGGTAGGTTGGTTAGTCCCTATGGGGAAAGATACTATCCTGAGGGCTTAGTGTAGGCCCTCTGTGTAGTGTCTCCCCAGAGTTCCATCAATACCTATTTCTCTTTTAGAATATTCTTAATTTGATCTTAATAGGATGACCAGCTTGAATACCTAAATTGGCACTAATCAGATCACCCTCGGTGAAGGTAAGCCCATGTTACTAAAATCATGGAAATTTCATTGCTGCCATTTTGTTCATGACCCCAGCGAGCCAACTCTGGAGTTGGTGAGGAGAAGCTGATTGACACTGAGTCATCCTGTTCATTGATCACTGAGATCTTCTGTATTGGGGGATCCTCACGTTCTTGACTATTCTAAAGAATCTACCTACAGACCCTTTCCCAGCTGTACATTTCATCAGTCCTTCGATATTCTTCCTGAACTTTTGGTTGAGTAGCTAGCCACTACTTATTAATTCCCTCTAGATTTGGATCTCTGGCCCTTTATTCTTCCAAGCAAAGGAAAGAATCAGATGCACTGCTTGTAATTTTTCCTACTGGAAGGATTTCTTTCCCCAAAGTCCTTCTGGGCTGCCTCTTAGGGGAACTATAAGGCAGCAATAGTCCAATTCAGCTAGTGCCAGCATATTGTACAAAAACACCTATTAACCACACTTGAATTTTTACCTTTTCAGCCAACTGATCAAACGGAACCCCCTATGAAACAGGTTGTGTATTGAGGGTAAGAGATTAGAGCAGCAGAGATAGATGCCAAGATAATTGGAGACATTATGCACACCTTCAATAATTTCTTGAGTTCTGTCTCTTATATACCATTGCCACTTGATAGAGTGCTTCTCAACAAATGCAACTTCATCATGTTTTGAATGAAAGGGACAGTCCTGGTCAAGTGTTCGCTTGGTGCATCTTAGCCAGGTTTTTTTCAGTGTCTGCCAGACTAGTAAGTTGGGACCAGGGGCTGTTTCTCAAAGAGGGAAAGGATTTGGCTCCAAAATCCTAGGAATCTTCCACTGGCGGTGGCCAGGTGTTGCGTAAAACATTTCTTCTTGATACATTTTGGGTGTCATTGGGTCTGATCAATCATAAAGCCCAAGTAGCAGAGTGTCTTATACGTTAGCTTGGACCAGCTACACTGGGGCCACTGACAACTGATAGCTTCGTAGTAAATAGTTCAACCCAGCACATACAAATGTAGTTTATGTTGCCATCAGAAGCCTCCTTTTTTAGTGGGAAAAAAAAATGGTGCTTCAGACATAAGAGTTAGTCAACTTCATTGGTAAATATATTTGCATGGGTACATGTTTGTGGATAACTGCTGTTTCCTAATCAAATAAGCATAAAACAATTTGTATATAGTATTTAATATTCAAAGTAGATCTTTTGAACTGAGTCAACAAAATATATTTTTTAGTCTAGTTAAAGGCAAAAATCCCATGATATGCTAAGTTCTATTTTAAAGTCTTACTACATCAGCCACATATTATTGAGTACTTTGACCATTTTCATTTATCATTCTCTTGTTTCTATCATTAGGCATTGTTTGAAGAATGTACCATTGGATGAAACTAGCAAATGATTAATAAGACTTCAATTTGGGGAAATTAAAGAAATAAGTCAGCATGCAAACTATTGTTGCCTCATCTGGTCTCAATCGTGCATGCCTAAGTTATGATATATGTATCATTTTATGTGGATTTATATTCCTCATTACTGAAAAAAAATTAAAAAGTAAAAAAAACTCTTCAGAAAGATTGCATATGTTAACAAATATTCTCTAAAAAGAATTCTCTATTGATTATTGATAGCACAGATTGATGCATTTATCCTTTAGGATTGAAGTCATTATCTTTTGTTAATGAAAAGGAAATAAACGGCTGGCTTCTACTCAAACCTGGAAGATCTGACAATATATAAATTAAAGATGACTTTGAAAGAGGAAAGGTCACAATCCTATTACAACTAATCATTTTTACATATTGATCTCCTGATCTCTGTTCATATGCATACATGTTTTTTACATTATTCATTAATTCATTCAACAAGCATTTACTAAGTCTCCTATATGCTGACATTATTATAAACAAAGCACATGCACAATTTGGTATTTGCTTTTTTAACTGAATATGATAATACACATTTTTATCATTTTCCTACCAATGTTACCTTTTTTGAGAGAGAAAGAGAGAGAGGGCACAAGTGAATGAGAGGCAGAGAAAAAGAGAGAGAAAGAGAGAATCCCACAAGGAGTAGAGATGGGGGGAGGGGGTGGAAAGAGAGAGAGAGAGAGAGAGGGAGAGAAAAGCTCACCCAGGGCTCGTGTTTTTATCGGAAGCAGGACTCGAGCTCACTTGATGTGGGACTCAAACTCATGAACTTTGAAATCATGACTTGAGCCGAAGTCAGGTGGTTAATGACTGAGCCGCCCTGGTGCCCCCAGCGTTTCCTTTTTAAGCATCATTTTACTAAAATATAAATGTTGTAGGGACCTAGGTTTTTTGATATTCACCTTCACAAACACCTCCTCTTTACAAGGCAGAATAATGTAGTGACTGAGATTTAGGTTCTGGAACTAGACAGATAGGAGTCTAAAGTCTGGATCCACCACTTACCATGAAACTGGGGAAAATTCAGCTCTTTGTTCTCCTCATTTGTGGCATGATGATAATAAAAGTACCATTTCTGTGGCTGTTTTGAAGATTCAATGACATAATAGCTACGAAATGCTTAAAACAGTGCCTAACACAGAATAAATATAGCTTGTTAGTTTTGTTTATATCTCTATTATCTGGCCTGTGAAAGTTCCTTTCATTCTTCATGGTCCATCTCACACGTTTTCTCCTTCAGTAAGCTTTTCCTGATCTTTCCAACCGGATATGCTCTTTCCCTCCATCAATCCTCCAAAACATTGTGCTTGTATTGTTCTTACAGCACTCGACACTTCAGGCTTTGGTTTCAAAATGAGTATGCATTTCTCTTATCCACATTGCCAGATTACAAACTCCTCTCAACCTATCTTGCTAATCTTCACCTTTACTATGGTGCTCAATTAATTTTTAAATTGTGGATTGTGACATTTTACAGGTAGAAAAACAAGGATACCAAAACACACGATGAGTTTTCAATTAAAATGATTTCAACTTTCAATTGATTTTTCAATTGAAAGTGATCTATTCCTTTGCGTATGAGTTACATCGGAATTAGAAACTATTCTCCTCTCCCAAGTCCTTTGTTTTCCTTGGGTGATTTCACTACCTCTCTTTTTCAACTTTATTCACAATTTGCAATTTTTTATCCAAGGTAAGTTTATATTTCTCATGGAAACCTAGAAGTATGTCACCTGGCCAGTTAAAACTATTTTGGTTCCTCAAATAAGTAAATGTTTCTTTTGTTTCTCCATACAAATAAATGTTTCCCAAAATCTTTCTCTAATATTCTAGCTTACAATTATCACTTACTTCTTTGCTGCATTCAGTTATGTTACATTTTTCACAAAAAACATCAGAATTATGTTCTTATTGTAGATTACTCCCCTCTGTATACAAGTATTTGTAATATTTATGATGGTATTAACTAAACTCATGAAATAGTTTTCACATACCTATTCTGTTTCTATGCGAAAGACCTAAAATGAAAAATGACTTACGTCTCTTTAATCATGACTTGAATCCCAAAACTTTCTCTTCAAATCAACATGTTCACCATAAGAAACATCATACAATAACTTAAGACTTAAGAGAGAAAGAGAGAAATTTCTCTCTCTCAATGAAATAATCTGATTGGCCTTCTGCCATCAGTTTATAAACTTATCAACATAATTCCATTCTTATCTCTAAAATGATGACCATGAATAATGAGTTTAAAATGAAACTATAACTACATTAGTCATTATTATCCTTGATGAATGAATAAATGCAAAATTATTGCACTAGAGGTACACATCAAAATAATCAGTCATGTAACTATACAGCCCAGTAAATGCAGTGCCCTTATGTAGTCAATAGGTAACATCACTACGGAAAATTTAATTCAGATTTTTGTAAGGATGCACAAAACTCTGTGTGAGTTATTATAGAAAAGCTAATAAAAAGGTGTGCCCTTTGATAACTTGCAACTCACCTAACTTCCAAATTAAAATAAAACAGGCTTAATTAGAAAAAAAGTAATAATAAATGATTGCTTCTAAAATTGCTAAACACCTTTCCGTAATCTAGCTTGTGAATACCTTGGTCTTCACAGACTTTGTTTTATCAAATGCACCTGTGATAGTTAAGAGTGAAATTATAGCACAACACTAATTCCGAAGATTTCAAATGTCATTTAACCACCTATGTAGATGAGCATATGAGTTTGGGCCTTAGCTCTCAGGATGTGATGAGTTCTATTAATAGATTTCTAAATAGAGAGCCACCATTAGACCTGGTCCATTGTGAGTACTAAACATCTCATATGTTAGAAACATCCAATCACACACTGGCTCATATTTTTCAAATGGCATCATATTATTTATGTAAAGAATTTGGACTTCATCCTAAAAGCAATGAGAAATCTTTTATGAAGCTTGTCATTAAGATTCCTGAATTTTAGAACAATCTCTCTGCTAGTAGAGAAAGTCACATTAGAAGCAGTAGAATTATTATGATGAGCCAGGTGAAAAATGATAAGGGCTTGAACCAAACAAAGTGGAATTCAGAGATATTGAGGAAATGTAATTGTCAATGACTGATTGAGTGAAGAGGCTGAACAAAACAGAAGAGTATAAGTCCAGGTTTCTGGCTTGGGCAACCGGACACATGGCAGGGCATTCGTTGTGATAAGAAATACAGGAAGATGAGTAGCTTTGTCAAGAAAAATGGTAAGTTTGTGTTGAGTTTTAGATACTTGTGGAACTTCCTAATACATACATTTTTTTTCTAGAGGTTAGGAAGGATGTAAGGAACATAAATAAAAAATTTGAAGTTCTCAATGCAGAGACAATAATTAGATGATAATTAAACCTATAGGTGTGGTTGAAATCTCAGAGAGTATACATAGTGGGAAAAGAAATGGTTTAGGACTCAAAGCTACCTCACCTTTGCCAGTCATAGGGAAGATTAAATGGTACAATATGTATGAAAATATTCCATATGTTACTTATTATTCTCCTCCTAAAATTCTTTTTATGGCTTATATGGTTTAAATACACATGGCTTACAGAACCGTAGTTTATTACTCACATTCATATATGTACATGTAAATATCAAATAAAGACTATGTAAAATTTCCAGTCTTACCTGTCTCTCTTCTGGAAATAACGCCACAGTGGCCCCCATTTGACGCTTCCTGAGCTTCAACTTCTACTTGCAAATGCAAGTAATAATATCTGTCTTTTATATGTGTTTTTAAGCCCCACTGGGGAAAAATGCCACTTATATGTGATAAATAATATATGATAGTGGTAACTTTCAAAAGACACAGATACAAGTAGGGTTCTATGGGCCAAACATTACTTTAGATCCATAAGTAGTTTGATAAGCCTATAACCTCCCGATTCAGTTTCTTTTCACCAGCTAACATGAAAGTCTGAAGTCCTGCAAAAATGCATGTCATTTTACAGAACAGATCTAGAACTTTAGAAAAGTCACCACAGTCTTAGTACTTCCAACCTGCAAAATAGGTAGTACCTCGGATACCTCCCAGAGACGCCCAAGAAATCAACAAATCAGATACTTGGGAAGTTTAGTTCAAGAGCTACAAGACAGCAGTAGGAGGTGCTGCCGGGATGGGGTACTGAATATATACATTTGATTCAGCCCGTGTCACGGAAGTTGGTCCTAAACAAAATTACCATGCACAGTAAATTAAAGGTTGGTTTGAGAACGGTATTAAAATGATCAGAATGAGCATCTGAGAGAGACAAAAGCTTCAAACAACTTCTGGTACTGAAAAGAAAGATATTTCCACCAGTGGGAGCTAATTTTCATATGCAGATTTTAATTTAAAATGGCCAAATCCCCCAGTAACTTAGGGTCTGCGGCAGCTTGAATCTCCCGTGCTTATATCTGTCAGACAAAACAGAGTTATAACTGCCAGGTTCAGATTTTAGGTAGGTGGAAAAGGGACCCTGAAATCCTCTTTAACATATCCATGCTACTGTGATTTCTCCCTTTCGTATACTGACATTTGAGGGGAAGAAGAACTAAAGTCAGGATTTCTCCCTTGCCTGAGCAGTTCTTGACCTTGAGTCTTGACCTTGAGCAGTGTCATCAGATAACATATAGTCCTTTGGCATTTGAGCCACTGGATTTATAGCAGCTCCACACACCTGCTCTTTGCTATGGCTACGTGATTTGAAGTATCATGAGAGACTGGAGTTTGATGAAGGAAATTTTTTTTAACGTTTATTTGTTTTTGAGAGAGAGAGACAGGGCGTGAGCAGAGGAGGGGGCGGGGAGAAGGAGACACAAAATCCGAGGCAGCCTTCGGGCTCAGAGCCGTCAGCCCAGAGCCCAACGCGGGGCTTGAAACCACGAACTGTGCGGTCATGACCTGAGAGGAAGTTGGACACTTAACCAACTGAGCCTCCCAGGTGCCCCTGGATGAAGGAAAATTTTAAAGGGAGGGAGTGGACCTGCGTATCCAGTTTTCCTAAAGCTTCTTCTCACCTTGTGATCAAAGTGATATATTTTTCCTCATCATATATACCATTTGAAAATACCTCACGGTCATGGTGAAAATGTGATACCCGCATCTCTCTTTCTGGTAGAGTACCATTTGTGGGATAGATGTCCCTGCTCCGTACTACCTTGGCACACTGTAGTAACTTAGCGTGGCACTCAATTGCCGAAGTAACATAGGTAAACCATCATTTAATTCTCTAACTTCACCTGCTCTGCTTCCCACATAGCAGGTGCACAATAAATGTTTGCTAACTTAACTCGTGAGCTCCCTGCACTTACGCGTGGGTGTGGCGACACGTTCTCCAAAGAACCCACACATTAACTCTTGATTTCCGCCCCCCGTTTGACAGCTGGCGGGTACAATGTGAGAGCAAGTTTGTATTCTCAGTATTTTATTCAAAATTGAGTTGGATTTTCTCCCAGTGGATTAGTAGAGACAGCAAATTCTGAATCCGTGACTTGTGCTTTTATACTCTTCGTGGAAACAGAAACTAAAGAGAAGAAATCCAGAGCCTGCCAACTCTGGGAATTAAAGGCATAATGGGAATTATCTGTCCGGCCCACTATGGCATTAGGCTAGTCTTAATTATAGCACAGGGATACTCCCTTACAGATGGACTATTTTAGGTTAGTAAGTAATTAACCAATAAATTCTATTCCATGCTTTGAAAGTTTATTTCACATATGCATAGCATCTTGTATTTGGAATAAGGTAAAGACACATCTGGTTTTCTCTACTCACCCAAAAGTATAATGTTTGGACACTTTTTTTCCTCTCTGAGTTTCATGAGAAATGAATTCCATGGCAGAGATACAGTTTACGGCTGTGAGATACATTATGAAGTTGCTTGCAAAGGCAATCTCTCTTTCTCTCTATGGGCTCCTTTTTTAGCAAATCCGTTTATGTGAAATAATTGGGATAGATTAGTCAAAAATGCTTTCATCTTTGTTTCTTGCCTACATTGCATTTTAAAATAATTAAAAGTCCAGATTGTTTCTGTTTTTCACCTAAGTTTACTGGCACCCAGCAAAGAAGGCTACACTTTGATTTTAATCATGGCCAGACAATATCAGTCCCCTGTCCCAGAAGCAACAAGAGCAGCAAGTAGAAACCCTGCTGGGTAATTTCAAAGCAATGTACTTCCTGCTGCTAGCCCTACAGTATGATTTCTGTTCTGCCAAGGGCACCAATAGCAGGCAACTTCCAATTTGCACCTCACACATAAATTCACATTATGCCAATAGGTTTCGAAGGAAACCACAAGCTACCCAGCTCAGCCGTCAGAGGTCTGTTAACAGACCTTTAACTATGATCTATTGTGCAGCAGGGCCTGCAAGACGCATGCGGAGTCCCACTTTATAGAGACCGCACTTCCCTGACACCATTTTTCTTGAGATAATTATAAGTGTTTATTTTGGCTTTTAACAACTTTAATCACATTATTTAGCATGTTGCTGTTTTGTCATCAAGTTAAATGAACACAGAGTTCTCCCAGGAATGTCCCAGAAACTCACACATAGGGTGGCTTCCTCGAGGACAGACAGCAGCATACGAGATGGAGGTGGTTAATTACACTACAGCTTCATGGATGCCAAGATGTTTCCTTCCACAAACAAGTAAGCAAACAAATTATACCGAGCAACAGAGAATTCCTAAATGAATAAGGTGTGATCTTTCTAATTGAAATAGCGTGACTCTCTGTCTTTGTGTTGACGTTCTGCCGTTTTCAGTGGCTTCGTGGTGGAGAGGGGTTTACAAGGGATCTCGCATAAAGGCACGCAGCATCTTTGATGACTAATGTCATCAGCTGCAATTACCATGTGGAATACAGAGCAGCACTTCGCCGAGTTATCTCGAATTAGGTTTAAAAATAACCTTAGCGGATCACAAACGGTTCTATAGTCACTGTTAACTTCAAGCAACTGTTGAAACAGCATGCTGTGCCAAATTGCATTTGATGGCCCAGTAAGAGCAGAACTATGATATGCTTCAATGAATTCTAAAAATATCTACCTCCAATGGAAACTGATTTAACAAAACCAAACAGGGCAGTTCACCTTACTCTCTTTTTTTTTTAACTTTATTTTTATTTATTTTAAGAGAGAGAGAGCACACGAGCAAGAGAGGGGTAGAGAGAGAGGGAGAGAGAGAATCCCAAGCAGACTCCGTGCTCAACACAGAGCTGGACTTGGGACTCGATTCCACACCGTGAGATCATAACCTGAGCTGATACCAAGAGTCAGACGCTTAAAGGACTGAAGCACCCAGGAGCCCCAGTTCACCCTATTCTTAAATCACCTTATTCAGTGTGCGTGTGTCAACTGGAGTAAGGTCTAGATTATTTAATCGTATATTTAACATGTAATAAAACTTGTATGCCAGTTTTATGCCTTTAATATTTTTATTTGATGCCCTACATTCTGTTATTAATTACACTCAAGTTTCAAAGTAAGATTACTTCCTCTATAATTACGCATTTCTGTCCCTGGAAGTAGTTTAACATTCTTAAGGAACCGATGATGAACATTCTTTATTAGAATTGTTTTTGCTGCCCAAGGATCTCAAGTGGGCATGCAAGATTTTTTTAAATGATATCAACTGATATAAGATGACCAATGAGGATACAGTTTTGAAATGACTAATTTGATCGAACAGACATTATTTCTTTAAATCATCACATTTCTTTTTTTAAACTTTTTTTTTTTTAATGCTTGTGTATTTTTGAAAGAGAGAGACACACACACAGCGTGAGCGGGGGAAGGGCAGAGAGAGAGGGAGACACAGAATCTGAAGCAGGCTCCAGGCTCTGAGCTGTCAGCACAGGGCCTGACGCGGGGCTCAAACCCACAAACTGTGAGATCATGACCTGAGCCAAAGCCGGATGCCTAACCGACTGAGCCCCCCAGGTGCCCCAAAATCATCACATTTCTTTTTCATGAAGCCCTGCAGGTCAACTTGTGTTATGACCATCAGATTTATTTGACAAATCCAGGAGCCGATTAATTCACAAATAAAAGTTTTGTTTGGGTGTTCTCTCATTTCAAATTTAGCAAATTCATATCCAGCAGACAACTCCCAACTGATGAAATTAATGTGGAAAAATTGAGTTTCTTCTCTAAATCAGTACTTTAAATACTCTTAGGAGCTAATAAATGTTCCAGAGTTTTATATATGCAAATATTATTTTAATATATGTATAATGTTTAAAGGGGGGGTTAATATATGTAATAGTGGAAAATCCCAAATCCAACATAGCAATAGTCAGAACAAGAAAATGCCAAGGTACTGTGCATTTCAGGTTATCTTTGCCCCTAGAGAGTTAGCAGTTGCCAGAATGCCTTTATCATTTGCACAAAAGTTCCAATTTTTCCTTGCTCCAACAAACTGTTTCCTAACGGGAATCCATGCATTTCATAATCAATTAAGAGATTGGATTCCTTTCTCACTTCTGCATTGATAAAGCGGTATAATCTTTAATTTGCTTCTTCTTCAATAGCAAGAATTTCTTATTCTTAATTTCTTTCTGAGTTTAATGCTCTTTCATTAGATTATGCTGACGGAATGAAAAGATGACCTGTGTTAATTTTCTTACTTCATTCTACCTTGCAGTGAAAACTTTAGAGTATGAAAACATAAAATTAAGGCATAACAAAATAGCTCATACAGAATCTAAATTTTTTTCATTTTAATCCATTTTTCCTGTGATTCACATCAAATCATGGGCTTATTCTTAAAATTTCTGACCTACGACGATTATACCTCTAATTCTTCATCTACAATACTGGATACCAGAGTATAATGGGCCAATGTTTATCAAGTTATTTAAACCTAGAATTATATACCAAACTAAGTTATTATTCATATCTATAGGCAAAATTAATCTTCAGTCATACAATGACTTGGAAAATTTACTACACACATCTTTCTGAAAAATTCATGAATAAAATAGTAGTAATTCATATCCAGCAGTGAATTATAACAAGAATGCACAATAAACAAACAAGCTTATTCTTAAAATCAAAAAAAGGTTTAAATTTAGGCATCTATTCATGCAATTCACTATATTAACACATGAAAAGAAAAACCTATAAGATTATTTTGAAAACTTCTAATTAATCAATTCCTATCATTTCTTTTGCTGATACAGAGAGAGAATAAAGACTCCTACAAAACTTGTAATAAATTAAAATTTATGTCAAAACCTATGATAAATATCATACTTAAGGATGACCAAATTAAGTCAGATATTAGGCAAAGATGTGTACTATCACCATATTATTCAAGCTTATTTTGAAATATTCCAGCCAATGTAATAAGGCAAGAAAAGTGAAATGTATATATTGGAAGTAAGGAAACTGTTCTTATTTGCGTATTATATGTTTGCCTGCCTAAAATTCCAAGACAACTGAAAAATTTAAAACTAATAAGAGAGTCCAGTAAGTTAGCCAGATAAAATATAAAGATATAAAAATTATAAGAAATGTATAAATATAATGGACAAAATACCTTATTTTTTTTTTATATGAAATTTATTGTCAAATTGGTTTCCAGACAGTACCCGGTACTCCTTCCAACAGATGCCCTCCTCAATGTCCATCACCCACCCTCCCCGCCCTCCCACTCCCCATAAACCTTCAGTTTATTCTCAGTTTTTAAGAGTCTCTTATGGTTTGGAAAAAAAAAAGTTAGAGAGGGAAAGAGACAAAATATCTTATTCACAAGAGTTACAGAAATCAATAAAATGAATAAGAACAAGACTAACAAGAAATATTAATGTATACTTGAAAAAACACTTATACATAATTGAAGAACATAAAAAATGATAAAATAAACTAAAATTCATAGAATTATCCTGAATGAGAAGACAGTAAATTATGACAATAACTGTATTAGTTTACTAGGACTACCATAACAAAGTAGTGCAAACTGAGCAACTTAAACAAGAGAAATTTATTTTCTCACAGTTTTGGAGGCTAGAAGTCCAAGAGCAGGATGTCTGTAGAGTGAATTTCTTCTGAGGCCTCTCTCCTAGGTTTGTCAATGACTATCTTCTCCCTATTTCTTCACGTGGTCTTCCCTCTGAATCTGTCTATCCCAATTTTTTTCTTCTTATGACACCTGGCACATTGAATTGCTTGCTCCTGAATAATCTCATTTTAACTTAATTATCTCTTTAATGACTCTATCTCCAAATATAGTCACATTCTGAAGTACTGGGAGTTAGGATTTCAACATGAGAGTTTGGGGTTAGGGGACAGAACTCAGTCCATAACAATGACATTCCTTTCTTGAAATAATCTAAAATTTCAAAACAATTATTGAAAAGCCAACAGAACTTTTATGAAACCTGACAAGATGATTATAAAATTTACTCATAAGAGTAAAATACATAAGAATATTGTAAATTGAACATCATTGAGAGACAACTTGCTATCCCAAATGTCAAAGCATTCCATAGACCTATGGAAAGTGCTGATAGTATAGGACTTACCAACAGTGACCTTGAATCAAAAATCTTGGTGTTGATCCCAGCTCAACTATTTATTAGCTCAGTAATTCTGAGAAAGTTACTTAACCTATTTGAACCTCTGCTTCCTAACATGTAAAATGATGATGATAATAATGTTAATTACCACATAAGGTATTTGTGAAGATTAAGAGAATGACACATTTGAGGTTCAATAAATATTAGAGATTATTGTTACTAAATTCTGTTGTTATAGAATTAACACTGTATGAAGAATAGATAAACAAATCAATGGAACAGAACTGAAATTCCCAAAAGAGATTGATGTTTATATGGGAACTCAGTCTATGAAAATGTTGGCATTAAAATCTATTAGTAAAAAGCTAACTATTAAACAAAGTGAAAAGAAAGCCACTCTGTAAGGAAATATTTGCAGCATATTTAGCAGACATGGAATTAAAATCCATAATATATGAAAATGTTAAACTATTTAAAAAATGGGCAAAAATTATGAACTGGCAGGATAGAAAATATGAACAAGACTAATAACCATGCAAAATCATGTTCAGCATCATAAGTAATAAAGGAAATGGGATTAAAACAATAAGACGTGTTTTATCCACCCTATTGGTAAAAACTGGAAAGATTTGTAATTTCCAGAGTCCGTAAATCTCAGGAAATAGGAACTTGATATATTGTTAGTACAGATAATATATATAGTGTGTGTATAATCATATAGATAAAATACAGTGTAGTAAAGCATATATGAAAATGCCTACCAAAATTATAATGTACAGATTACTTGACTCAACAGTGTTATTTATGAATCTCTCTTACAAAAATAGTACTTTGCTCTTTGTAGTAGTAACAAATTACAAACAACCTAAATATCCAGCAATAGGGAAATGCTGAAAGAAATTATAAAAGGAATGAGGTAAACAAATAAGATAGGAAATAGGAATATGTCTACCACTTATTATTAAGTATTTGCAGTTTTCAAAAATCTTTATGTCTACACATGTGTAAATGCATAGAAGGAAGTCTAGAGATATGTACATGAACAGTAGTTATCTTCAGACAGGAAAAAGTGCTGGAAGACTAGGATACTTCTAGGCAGGCTTGTTTTTATTTATTGGAAGCATTTGTTATTTTCAAAGTAATCAGTCATTACTTTTATATTTAAATAATTAAAAGATCAGAAACCAACAATTAGTGCTGCGACTAGACATAGGCTGAAAGATCAGCGCCAATTCCTTTTTGCGGGAGATGAGCTATAAACTAGAGCAATGTCTCTCTAATTACACTTAGATAACTGGGAGAAGAGTAATGCCATTAGCAGAAAAAAATATATAACTGTCAGTAGTACCAGAAGAAGGAGAAGAGGGGATCTCCCTCTGCCCTGATTTCATGTTCACATGCAGAAGGATATCCATTCAAATGACTCCTCTGGTCTCTCTGTGCCTACACTAATTCTTTCCCAAGGGAGAAATGTTGTCTTAACTTACTCATAAATTTGAAACAAAAAGTAGGCAATCCTAGATCGGCTCTTTCCTCTTTCTCTTTGGGATCTGACCATATGCATGTGTTCTGGTCTACTCTTGATCATGTCATAACTTTAGTGGTCAAAACTCTGTACCTAAATAGGGAGGTTGTCCAGGCCTCTGGTTGTCCATAACTGCCTGGACTCAGGAAAATATTATGTCTAATTCTTGGGTTCTAGTAGGAAACCCACCACTGCCACATACCTAAGCCATGTTCTCCAACCCAGGCTTTGTCATGAACAAAGTCATCACTTTAAACTTCAAGTGCCTGATTCTTGACTCCCATCTCTCAGTTCCCATTCTTAGAAAGGTGGAGTGCTTTAATGTATTTTTAGTACCTAACTCCAGATGCTTCCAGAGAGATACTGCATAATTTGTATCAGAGTTTCATCTATTTATTTACTTGTTCAATAAGCTCCACTGAGCTAGACTCTGGGGATACAAAGATATATAGAATAGGGAACCTACACTTCAGGAACCCACAGTGTATTTGGGGGTCAGTCATAAAACAAATGTAGCATTCTTTCAGGCAATGGGAGGGTTAGCAAAAGTCACATGAAGAAGGTGATATAAGCTGAATTTCTAAGATTGAGCAAAAAGTTCACTAGGTTGGTGATGGAAGGTGGTGAGGATATGACACATCAGGCAGAAGGAATGACATATATGAAGGCAGGAAAGCTTGGGAGAGCTTGGTGCCTTCAGGGAGCTCTATGAAATGTGTAGAAGTGAAGTACAGGGTATAAATTGGGGGTGATGGCAGCAGCCAAAGATGAAAAAGATAAAACCGCATCATGCAATATGGCGTATACAACGTGTGTCTTCAACACGATGGAGCTATCACTGAGGAACTTTTAACACTGAAAGAAAATGATAAATTTTGCTTTTTAGACAGATCACTCTAATGGCATGTGAAGGATAATGTTTCTCCAGTCCTTTAAAGTTTAGACTTCCAACCCATTTCGATATAAATTCGTACTAAGATGTGGCAAGTCCAGAAGACTCACTGAAAGTTAGCTACTGCCTTCTGAAGAATTTGGACGGCAATTAGATACAATGTTGTTATCGACCCTTGTTCACCAGCATCTTAAATATTAACCAAGATCGATTTTTCTTTTATTTTATTAATTTCTATAGGAGCCCCAAAAGGCAGGTTGTGATTATTTTTTTCCTATTTATGCGTGAAGAAAAATAACCATAAAATAATTTAAGATTTTAAACCAAATACAAGTCAAGAACAAAGCCTAAATATGAGCATCTCTTAAATTCAACTAAGACTATACAATGGTGGGCAATTTTCTAACATACTAGAAATTCTTCCCATGACAACACTCGTTCTCCTGTAGCCTGAAAAAGTAATTATGCTTTGAAATATAAAATCTGACCATTTGCCCCTAAGTCTGAATTCAAATTCAAAATTAGATGAAGTAACCAGCGTAAAACAGGCTTTTTACAGAGAAATTCAGCTAATATTTACTACATATTATAATCCTTTTCTAAAATTTTTCTAAGCTTCTCTTCTTTGAGGTAGGTAGTGCACTTTGGGTATTCTCTAAGGAATCCATATTGTTTTGTAAACACCCTGGAATACTAGATGCCAGGCTAAATAAAACAGTACAAACACTTTGGTAAACTTCCTGGATCATGTCATGACTTCTACATATTGTAAGGGTCACATTGTGTTAAACTGTTTGAAAGTCAAGAGATTCATGGGAAACAGCTTTGAAGGAATGGTAGTCTCAGTATTTAACCCTTTCCCAGCACTTGCACCCCTGCATGTTACTGGTGTACATGTGAAAGCTTCTCAAAAAGAAACAGCACTGGAGCACATTTCAGTTCTTTGCTGTCTGACTTCGTGATTGTATGACTTTACCAGTCGCAGCTGGTTGTCATGCTTCATATATGGAAAATGTCATGGCCTACATTTTAGTGTTTTTTTTAATTTTTGTAGAGAGAGAGCAGGAGTGGGGGAGAGGGTCAGAGGGAGAGAGAGAAAGAGAGAAAGAGAGAGAGAAAGAGAGAGAGAGAGACTCTAGCAGGCTCTATCCCACAACCCTGGAGCCATGCCCTGAGCCGAAATCAAGAGTCGGGTGCTCAACCAACTGAGCCACCCAGGCGCACCCATTTTAGTGATTTTCTAAAAATCTTAATTGTTAATTCCATTGCTGTTCAATGAAAGAGAAAGAAGAAATTCCTCTTTATCTCTACTTGTAAAATATTTTAGAGAAATGTTTCTATCTCCTTCCAGAAGTCAGACTTGTTGGTATTTTGTGGATAGTTCCTCAACTGTCATCATAGTTGTAATATCCTATTACTTTGAATTGTATTATAATTTTTGACACCTGACAAGTTCAGCTCAGAAATTCAGCCAAGTTTATTTTTATGGTACATTCAATAAATATCTAAATGTCGAAATAGTAACATCACTGAAAATAGCTGATAAAATCAGATAAAAACAAACTACTATAGATTTCTTCAGAGGAAATATTCATCACTGTGTTCATGTGGCTATAGAAGTGCACTTATCACATCTATGAATGGTTATGGAGTAATTTCCCCAGACAGGTTCAACAGTCACCTTTCCGTAAAGTGTAAACAAAATTCATAAAATACCCTAATACTTTTGTTTTCCCTTTTATCCACTCCTGATTGTAGAAGAAAAGAATTCTAACGACACACCACGTGTGCGCCTGCATGTGAAGAGTGATGGCCGTCTGGCTAAAGCTTTGATTCTGCAAATGTCAGAGCAGAAGGAACCATCCGGGGAAGTGATAGCCTGTAACATAAAACAAAAACTGAGATGAGCCATTTCCCCCAAATTCCTAATAACTCTTTATGAGATTCTAATGTGTTTAGTTAACTTAAGTTTTGCTTTGTTTTGTTTTTCCATCTTTGAGCCATTCCCCACTTATTAGTTTTGGCTAGAAACACTGGTTCTGAAATAGAGTCATAAAGCCAGTTCTGGAAGCCATGCCAGCCAAAAGTCTAGACCTAGAAGTTCCAGATAAGGGCAGTACAAGCACTCATTCAAAAGTTTACTAGATTGTAAGCTGCTTGAAAATTAACACCATATTTTTGCTATAAAATTATACATAAAACGTGTTAAGTACCTCCTACAAGTGCCATGGACTTCACTTCAAATAGATGGTAACTAATAATTGGACCATGATTAAATGACTCAAGGGAACGTACCTTTTTATATATGTTACTATCATTTTCTTGGCAATCATCTCCTTGTTTATCATCAAAGTAATACCTGGGATGGCATATCCAAAACTTGTTACAAGCAGTTTTCTTTGCTAAATTGGTTGTTGGATTCATATATGACCATATGGCTGCCAGCCATGTTCTATTGAAGTGGTTTGCCTATAAAATGGGGAAAAAAATACATATTTCTATTCCCTAGAGGAAAAAAGAAAGAAACCTTGAAGTCACAAAACATAACAAAAATTTAAAAGCCTAGAGAAATGTATCTATTGTGTTGGCATGCGGGTTGCACCAGCCTAGAGGTGATGTCCCAGCACAAACCCATGTCAGTTGGGAGAGAGGCTTTGAATCTTCAGCCCTGTTGCAAGCTTCTTCCTCTTTGTTTATCACAAATGGCACCAATCATAACGATAGTATTCTTTGACATTGCAAAGAAACAAATGTAATGCATCAGTGAAGCTTCTTTCTAAATTAAGTAAAAAATCAATCAAACCCTAAATGTAATTAGAGTATTTATTTGAGGAAAAATGATAACCCGGAGCCAGACTTAGAGTCAGCCCTCTGAACATTTTAAACGGAAAACATCCAACTCAGAGCAGCCATTGGACATGCCCCTACCAGGTCCACGGGGCTCCAGAGAGAGACACCATGGCAAAGGTTCTCCTCGAATGGAGTCCCGGGACCATGACCTAAGGTTCCTCACAGAGAAGGAAGCCCAATAGATACACATGGATGCATAGAGCACCCAGAGCCGGTACCATAGCTCTGCCCCTTGACATCATAGATTATATGTTATTCATCTCTGGAACCCCAACCACACAGTCCCTGATACATACTAAATAAATAAAAATTTGTTGAATGAGTGAACAAATGTGTAAATAACACCAATAAACTGATCATTGACTGGAATTACCAAAAAATAACAACCAAAAAGGCCAACATCAGATTAAAATGCAGCATTAATCTTTTGGTAGGAGTCTTTTATTAGAATAATATATTTATGGGAAATTAAATACCTGCAAAGTCTGGTTCCAATTCATTTACTGTATGACTGATAAGTCTTTTCCTTCTTATAGCTCCAGGGTTATAGAAGCGCAAAAATACTTCTAAATGTGTTATATTTATAGTTAGAGATGACAAAGAAATACAACTCAACCAAGCCTGGCCACATTTACTTTGCTACTTATTTTCTTCCTACAGTATTATAAATTAAACTAAAATCATGGGCACATAACTGTAGGTTATTTTTAAAACATCCCAAAATTCTTTACCACTTTTATCAGGATAACTTGATGAACAAATATAACCAACTCCATACACAGTTAAATGAGCCAAATGTTTATAACAAGGTTTAATGGCTATTCGTGCATAACTTTATTTTAATGATTTTGTTTTTCCACCAAAGTAGAGTACAATGTATGAAAGCCAAGCCAAAAGGGCATAGTGACCCCTTCTAATCTCTAATGAATCTGGTATTAGCCTAATAAGGGTTTGGTGCTGGATATTTGGTGATGGCATAGTGTAATTTTAGTACTGACCACTTGAATGTTCATAGCAAAGGAGCAGGAGGGAATGGGTAATTACAATTATGAACTTATAAATGAAAGCCAAGTAAAATGACTTAGCGTAGTCAAAGCCCATCAATTTTACATTTAGTTCGGAGGCTGAGGTCTTTAGAGCCTACATTTTCAACCTAATATCCATAACTCTGTGCTCAGAATTCTCCTCAGTGAGGAGAAAATATAATAAGATACCCAGAAAATTGAGAGAAAACTGTAACATTTAATTTGTCTTCATAACCTATCCAACACAGTACCAACACTTATTAACAAAACAATTATATTTTCCTTGTCAATGGAATAGAGAAAAAAATCTATAGTAGCATTCGTTATGATAATGGCATATGACAATGTGAAATCACAGATAAAGTACATTAACTATATGAATGTTTACCGAATGTCTACTTTCTACTTACATTATTTTGGCCATATATTTTCCCAAGTGATTAAGAATTGCAGAATGCTTCTTATATTACCACAGATTGTCAAAAAGAATGCACCATGATTTTATCCACAGGATAAACATTATAGTACAGCCTGGTAAGGGAGATTCACAAGTCAGAAATTACAATTCAGAACGATAAAATGCAATGAGATTCTTAGCAGGGACATTGGATCCTTTGGAGGTGAAGACAAGCAGTCAGCAGGAGATGTGGGAAGTCCTGACAGAGAAGCGACAGCTAAGCTAGGTCTAAAGGATGAGTAGGAATAAGGGAGAAGGGCAAAGGGAAATGGGTTAGGAAAAATATTCCAGATGAAATGAATAGCATCTGGAAGACCTGGAAGAAAGAGAAAGTTGATAGCACAACATGAGGAGAGAGTAAGGTCCATGAGATAAGCAGGATCCCCATCATGAAAAGTCATATAAGCCAGGGAACAAGAATTAACTCCAAGAACACAGCAAAGCTAGAGAAAGGTTATAAACAGGGGTGTGACAAGATCACATTACTCTTTTTGAAATATCACTCTGACTGCCTATTGAAAGTGAAAATGTTGGAGGACAGACTATGAGGGAGACAATGAAGGTAAGTGAGGAAGCTATTATATAATCTACTTAGGATACGTTGGTGATCCATTCTAGGACAGTGGCAAAAGGAATGCAGAGAAATGGGTGAATTTGAGGGATTTGGGAGGTAGGATAATCAGGATTCTGTAATTGATAAGATGTGTGAATGAGGGAGAAGAAAGATGCCCAGGATCTTGCAGCTGAGTGAATGGTGGCATTGTTCTTTGGTTTAGGTTTAGAAAAGGAGAAAAGAAGAGGAGAAATGGGGGAGAGAGGAGTGAGGGAGCAAAGAAAGGGGGAGGAAGGAAAAGTTAATGCACTACCTCTTATAAGTTTTGAGTTTTAGGTGACTGTGAAATACTTCATTGTAGATGCCCTGAAATCACTTAAATATAACGTTCTGGGGCTCAAGAAAGAGGTCTGATATGGAGATACAAATTTAGGATTAATCTTTGAAGATCAGGGATTCTTAATCTAAATTTATGATGGGTTTCAAAAGGCTCTAGGATCACCTGAAATTGTATGCAAAATGTTGTGGGTTTAATTTTCTCTTCTTTGTCTAGTTCCTTAAGAGGAAACATACTGACAAAGGTTTTATTCTTTATAATACTAGGATTTATCGCCATAAATATCCTTCTATGCACTGTTTTAGCTGCATCCCACAAATTTTGATATGCAATGTTTTCACTGTCATTCAATTCAAAAAATTTCCTGATTTCCTTTGCGATTTCCTCTTTGCCCTGGATTATGTAGAATTAGTGTTTAATTTCCATATATTTTTAGATTTTCCAGATATCTTTCTATAATTGATTTCTAATTTAATTCTGTTAATGATCATGCACTCTGTATGATTTGTCATTTAAAGTTTACTGAGACTTGTTTTATGACACAATATATGCCTGACTTCATGAATATTCTATGTGCATCCCAAAGGAATACGTATTCTGTCATTGTTGGGTATAGTCTTCTATAAATGTGAAGTAGTTCAAGTAGGTTGATGGTAACGTTCAAGTCTTCTACATCCTTAGTGATTTCCTCTCTGCTTATCCTTTCAATTACCAAGAAGTGTTGAAATCTCCAAATATAATTGCTGAATTTGTCTATTTCTGTTTTCAGTCCTGCCAGTTTTTGCTTACTGTATCTTAAAGCTCTGTTATTAGGAGCATACATGTTAGGTTTGCTTTGCTTTCTAGATGATTTCATTCTTTCATGATTATATCTGCTTGTAACCCTTGTCCCATAGGCTACTTTGTACAATACTAAAATAGGCAATCTATCTTGCTCTTGATTAGTATTTGCAGGGTACATCTTTTACTCTCAACTTATCTATCCTTATACTTACAGTGCTTTTCTTCTAGGTAACATACATTTGGATCTTGATTTTTTTAATCCATTCTGACAACCTCTCCCTTTTAATAAAATGTCTAGACATTTTATGTTTAATTTTTTATTGATATGGCTGGGTTTGAGTCTATTATCTTGCTGTTTGTTTTCTTTTATGTTTTTAAGTGTTTATTTTTGAGAGAGCGGGGAGAGGGGCAGAGGTGGGGTGGAGAGGGGGACAGAGAATCCGAAGCAGACTGTGCTGACAGCAGAGATCCTGATGCAGGGCTCAGACTCACAAACTGTGAGATCATGACCCAAGTTGGATGCTTAACCGACTGAGTCATCCAGGTGCCCCTTCTATTTGTTTTCTATTTTTCTCATCTATCTTTCTTTGTTATTTTTTCCCTATTTTGATTTTGATAGCATATTTTGTGTCCCATTTTATCTCCTCTATTAACTTACATATCTCTTTTTTCAGTGATTACCCTAGGGTTTGCAACATGCAATTTAACCAATCACAGTCTATCTTCAAATAATATTTATCACTTCAAGCATAGTGTGACTTTAATTGATATAATTCTACTTGTCCCCTCCATCCGTGGTGCTATTGTCTTACAGCTGCCAAAATATTGCCTTTATTCCTTATAAAGGTGTTAATTAGAGAAAATGGACAAGTGAACTTCATAATATTGAACCTCAGAATTAGAAAGATTTCTCCATTCTAGACACATGCACTGCCTGGAGACGTGCCTCTGTTAGATTTACGACATGGAAATGAAAAGAAAAAGGTTCTCTATGGGAAGCCCACTCACAAGAGAAAGGAGAGAATGCTGAACTTCTCCTTCCCACCTCACCAGCGAGAGGGAACTCCAACTCCCTCATGGCAGAGTGAATTCAGGGGGCTGAGAGAAGCGAGGAAAGTTATGCTAACAGAGTACCCCCAACAAGAAAGAAACTTCAACGTGAGCAAACACATATCCCCTATCAGTGCTTCATTCCCTTTCCCAATGTTGTCTACTCATCCTGTCCTGTTCTCACACACATTCTTCTTACACATACCCTCTTCAAGATTCCCCTTCCCTAAGCATGCATTTCTCTAGTAATTCTTCTAGCGTTTCAACCTCCAATTATATTCCAAATAAATCAGATAAGGTGTTTTTAAAGTTAAAAGGGAAAAGAAGATCATCACTATACCAGTTTTCTGTTTTTATATCACAATCCTCACTTAAATTCGACAGCCAGTTAACATCTTCTCCCTTATCTCTTGAAGGGCAACTACCTTCAGCCAAATACATAAGCCAGCAACTGAAAATAGAAGCATCAACACAGTCTCTAGTCTACCAATCATAGCTAAAAATAAGCCAGAATTAATTGCTACTTCAACTATGCCTTCAGTGCTGGGGTACCACTGACTCCCAGGAGGTAACAACTAATGAAAGGTTTAGACAGCAAGGAATGACAGAGCTTTTGACATGAATGTGCAAATGTTAATTAAACTGTATCATCCAGTAAAACACTGGTGGGAAAGATAACATTTGTACCAACTGTGTGAAAGGCTCTTTCCAGTATTAGCTTCATTTTCAGATATCAAAGTCGTGGCATTAACCCAAATGTCAAAAGAAGTGTTTTGATCATGGCGTGCAGCTATGTACTGCTCCCCCCCCCCAGATTGTTGTAATAAAGATGATAAAGTCAGAAAGTGGGGAGTGATCTGTTGGCAAGGAAATCCCAAAGAAAGTAGGCTTCCAAGTAAAATGAAGCATGCAATGGCTATGAAGCAATATAAATGAAAAACACTGGCTACAGAGTCATTTTCTGGAGAAGACAAAAACCTACTACTGTGGCCAGACAAATTAAGGCACAGAGGGATCAGCCAACGCAGCCTTCATTAAGCACTAGAATAGTTCCTGCCAAACAAAAGATATATGGGACTCAACTCAGTCTGACATGTTGCAGGATTTAGCACAGAATTATAATTTGTGATTTAAAGAAATGCCAGATGTGCTGTTTTGTGAATTAAATGATACATCAGGGAAATAAGGGGGACATGAACAAACACTTGAAAATAGTTGACAAATTCAAGAATTTGAAGGATGAATCAAGGCAGGTAGTCCCTCATTAACCTCACGAACTTTACTTTTCCCCAAGCTGGAGCTTTAAGAAATTCCAGTTAGCCAGTGTGAATCAACAACTAAGGTATCTATCTGTGATCTGGTTGGTTTGCTCATTTGTTCCTGGGGGCTGTGGTGGAATTGCAAATCACTGCCCCCCAAAGTAGCCTCAGATAAACAAGAGTCTTTGGAGATTGCAAATGTTTCATTTTCAACAGCAGCTATATGTTTTCCTTTAGCTAAGTTCTCATAGAGATTTTACTCTTTGGTCTAGATTGTGCTATAACTTAAACTAAAATATCTGCATTTGAGAGGACCCAGTAGACCTGGTCTATCCTTTCCATTTAAAATTCCCTGGCTGCATTTCAGGCTCTCAAGCTACCTTTGAAAGGAGATTTATGTGTTTCAAGCACACTGATATCTCCAGGGGAGACTGTAAACAATCAGAGAGTAGAGAGGGGTAATTTAAGTGTTTCCCTCTCACAACAGCCAAAAAGCCCTCATGTGTCTCCCAAAAGACTCAACACCCTTAATAAGCCTTATTAGGTGCACACCACCAAGCCCATCTCAAAGGACTTAGGCGATCAATGTGTGCACTCTGCTTAAAGAGTCTGTAAGTCTCTCTTAGCCTCAGTCATTAAAACATACTGAAATCATACCATTGGTGCGGTTCACATTCTGTTTTTACATTTGAGAAGGAAA
Organism: Panthera onca; assembly: GCF_046562875.1. Taxonomy (NCBI): domain Eukaryota; kingdom Metazoa; phylum Chordata; class Mammalia; order Carnivora; family Felidae; genus Panthera; species Panthera onca. The sequence goes on along the minus strand of NC_138342.1, from coordinate 150,196,520 downwards.
TTCTAAAATATCAAGGTAACCTGGCAATGCAATTTCTAAAAATAAATGAGTGTTAAAGCTAACTTATAATCTTGTAAAGACATTTTACTTTTCGTCTACATAGAAATAATGCTTTCATACGATTACTTTTGTCAAAACTGATGGAAACAGCTTTCCTGTCTTCAGTGTATTTAAATTCTCTTCCAGAGGACTTCCGAGAGAACTTAGGTTTTTGGTTTACCCTACAACTCTTTGGTTACTCCCTTTTCAATTTCACTGGGAAATTCCACAAAGGAAGAAGCTTATGCTTTTTTTTTATTCCTTGTGTTCTATGTAGAAACCAAAAGCTAAAACTCAGGTCTCCATAGAAGATACTCCATGAAGTGAAGTATCATGCAATTATCTGGGTCATTCAGAGGAAACCAAAGTGTTAGAGGTGATTTGAGAAAAGTTGTTTCCTTTTGCTTGAATTACATATGGGACTGCCTCAATTACTTTACCACTTACGCATATTATTTTCTTCTGAGTCAGTGTACAATTATCCTGACGCCAGAAATATCCTGTCTTGAAAAGCATACTTAATGTCCTTTCTCATGTATGCCGTTTATAAACTTAAGAAAATTACTTTTAGCCAATTAAACACTTTGAGCAAACACACATACACAGATATGTATATTTGTCATAGAAGTTTGAGCTTTTCTGTATAGATCATCACCTTCATCATTATCTATAATGAATTTTACAGATTTTTCACATTACTTCCTCAAATGGTTTCTATTAATTAATGAAAGAGAAGAGCCTTCACTCCATCTAAATTCCCACCTCTCCCTACCAGGTTAAAGTTGAAAGTTCAGAGAATTGAAATGTCTGGCCTACGAAATCTTTTGGCATTAGATCTTTAGGCACCGTCAGATTAAAATCTTCATAACAAAAAGAAAACAATTAACTCAACATATGTAGTCTTTTATTTAGTCTTTTACTGTCTAGCATTTAATACAACGCCAAGAATTCAGAATTACCTAATTCAGCCCTACTAACTACCAGTTATTTCCATATTTTACTTGCTTCTTATGGCATATTGTGCGGCTCCAATACAACATAGCACAATGACGGCTGTCAGTAAGCAGCAGATGGGATCACTGTCGTAGTTTCACGTCGAAAGAAGAAAAGAGAACGCGTGGCATATGAGTCACAAAATTCTTTCACTTATAACAGTTATTTGGTTCTAAGCCACAAATGGCCAATAATAGTAAATAGGAAAACAAACTTTATAATAGTATGGTATTATCAACAAGATGAAAATATCCAAGAATGTTATCTCCTTCTTAAATCTCTGTATATTTTGAAAATTCGAAATACAAAACTAATACGTGAATGTTATAGAAATTTTAGAAAACGTAAAAGATATTTGGAGTATTTATTTATTTATTTATTTATTAAGTTTGTTTATTTATTTTGAAAGAAAGAGGGAGTGAGCATAAGCCAGGGAGGGGCAGAGAGAGAGGGAGAGAGAGAATCCCAAGCAGGCTCCATGCCATCAGCACAGAACCAGGCACAGGGCTTGAACTCACAAACTGTGAGATCACGACCTGAGCGGAAATCCAGAGTCCAATGCTAAACCACCCAGGCGCCCTGATATTTGGAGAATTTAAAAATCACCTGGAGGTGCCTGGGTGGCTCATTTGGTTAAGCATCAGACTCTTGGTTTGGGCTCAGGTCATAAACTCACACTTGGTGACTTCGAGCCCCAGATCAGGCTCTGCTCTGGAAGCAAGAAGACTGCTTGGGACTCTGTCTCCCTCTCTCTCTTCCATTCCCCTACTTGCGCTTTGTCTGTTCCTCTCAAAATAAATGAATAAACTTAAAAAAAAATAATAATAATCACCTCAATTTACTACCCAGAGAAAATTCTTGTAAATGTTTTGGTAGAAATCTTTTCATGTGTTTTTCTATATCCATATGTGTGTATATGCATGCACATGCATATATAGTTACTATCACAATGTGTGCAGTATTCAATAATCTGCTTTTTTCCCATGGTATCCAATGAACATCTATCCATGTCATGAAAATCTTCAAACACATCTAGAGAAATCACATCATATAAATGTACTATAATGTGTTTAACTAGTCCCCACCACTGTATTCTTAAGATAGTTCTAATTTCTCACCTTTACAAATATTGCTCCAATAAATATTTTAGTATCTAACTCAGAATATTTCCCTAAGATAAATTCCTAGAAGCAGAATCGTTCTCAAAAAGAATATGTCTGACTCTTGATCTCAACTCAGGTCTTGATCACATGGTGGTGAGTTGAGGCCCCACATTAGGCTCCACACTGGGTGTGAAACCTAGAAAGAAAGAAGGAAAGAAAGAAAGAAAGAAGAAAGAAAGAAAGAAAGAAAGAAAGAGAAAGAAAAAGAGAAAGAAAGAAAGAAAGAAAGAAAGAAAGAAAGAAAGAAAGAGAAAGAGAGGGAGAGAGGGAGAGAGGAAGAAAGAAAGAAAGAAAGAAAGAAAGAAAGAAAGAAAGAAAAAGAAAGAAAGAGAAAGAAAGAAAGAAAGAAAGAAAGAGAGGGAGAGAGGGAGGGAGGAAGAGAGAAAGAAAGAAAGAAAGAAAGAAAGAAAGAAAGAAAGAGGGAAAGAAAGAAAGAAAGAGAGGGAGAGAGGGAGAGAGGGAGGGAGGAAGAGAGGAAGAAAGAAAGAAAGAAAGAAAGAGAAAGAGAGGGAGGGAGGGAGGGAGGGAGGAAGAGAGGAAGAAAGAAAGAAAGAAAGAAAGAAAGAAAGAAAGAAAGAAAGAAAGAAAGGAAAGAAAGAAAGAAAGAAAGAAAGAAAGAAAGAAAGAAAGAATCTGAGTTTTTTAAGGATTTTGATAGATTGTGAAATTTTAGTCTAGAAAAATTCTTCTAATTTACATTCCCACAAAGAATGTGAGTACACATTTACTCATCTTTTTAAAATATTACCACTCCAAAATATTAAAAGTGATATTTCATTTAACTGGTATTTACTTGATTGCTACTAAATGTCAGCATATATTCTAATGTACTTCCCTTTGACCGGCTGGTATAAATCCTTTGCCATGTTTCCACTGGGGTAAAGAATATATATTTTTTTTTAGTAGATTGCTTTTTTTTTTAATTGAGGTATAATTGACACGTAACAATATATTAGGTTCAGGTATACAACATCGTGATTCAATATTTGCATATGTATTGCAAAATGATCACCACAATAAATGTAGTTAACATCCATCACCATACACGGTTGCAGAATTTTTCCTCTTGTGATAAGAACTTTTAAGATCTACTCTCTTAGCAACTCTCAGATATGAAGTACAGAATTATTAACTACAATCACCAAGCTGTACATTATGCCCCATGGCTTATCTATATTAAGACTGGAAGTTTGTGCCTTTTGACCCCATTCACCCATTTCACCTACCTCTTGCCTCTGGCAATCACCAATCTGTTCTTTGTATCTACGAGCTTTTGTTTTGTTTTGTTTTGTTTTTGTCTTAAAGTCCGCATATGAGATGATACGGCATCATGGTATTTGTCTTCCTCCAAATATCTCACTTAGCATAAGACCCTCAAGGTCCATCCACGCTGTTGCAAATGACAACATTTCATTCTTTTTTATGGCAGAATAATACTTCATTATGTACACATAGCACATTTCTTTGTCCATTCATCCAAAAAAATTCTGTAACTAGTATGGAGATGGATGTTAACCAAACGTACTGTGGTGATTACTTTGCCATATATACAAACACTTAGGTCGTTTTCACATCTTGGCCCTTGTAAACGATGCTGCAGTGAAAATGGGGATGTATCTATCTTTTCAAGTTAGTGCTTTCACTTTCTTCAGATAAATACCCAGAAGTAAAACTGCTGGATCGTAGGGTAATTCTATTTTTAATTCTGAGGAACCTCCATACTGTTTTCCATAGTGGCTGCACCAGTGCACATTGCTGCCAACAGTACAAAAGGGCTCCCTTTTCTCCACATTCTTGCCAACACTTGTCATTTCTTGTCTTTTTGACAGTAGCCATTTCACAGGTATGAAGTGATATCTCATTGTGGTTTTGGGTTTGCATTTCCCTAAAGATGAGTGATATTGAGCATCTTTTCATGAGTCTGTTGGCCATCTGTGCATCTTCTTTAGGAACATGTCTACTCAGATCCTCTGCCCATTTTTTAATTGGATTGTTTGGCTTTTTTTGCTATTAAACTGCATTTCTTTTAAGGTGCTTTTTAATTTAAAAACCTCCTAAACCTTGGGACCAAACACAATTCAAGGTCTTAACTCCTTTGTCTAATAAGGGAAATAGCTGATCACAGCCTTATTACTTGCATTTATACTGTAGTCTTGGAATATTCACATACATAGTATTTTTTCATGTTTATTTATTTTGAGAGAGAGAATGTGTGAGCAGGGGAGGGGCAGAGAGAGAGAGAATCCCAAGCCGGCATGGGGCTCAATCTCATTACTATGAGATCATGACCTGAGCTGAAATCAAGACTTAACCAACTTAACCAACTGAGCCACCCAGGTGCCCCAAGCATTTTCTAATGATCATCAAGCTCGTTATCTTGGTGATATCCCACAACTCTTTAGACTACTGCCACACTCTTTCTATTGCTAAGATAACTGAATGGCATATCATGCCAGGTCAGTGGCCCATTTATATTTTGTTTTTTTAATGAGGTTATCATTTGATTGATATCATTGAAAAGTGCCTTCTGTTAAGGACTTCTGAGATTTTTAATTCACTGCAGTGGATTTAATCTTATTAAACTGCAGCTATTTTCCTCTGGATTATATAGGCATGCTACCCAAAACCAGGATAAAGTAGAAGCCACCAGACCATTCACCCGTGTCCTCACTATACCCCCTGATCTCTCTACATCCAAATGTCAGTGCCCCAGAGGACTCAGTCCTAGAGCCTCTTCTGTCTTCCTTCTACACTCAATCTCAGGAAGCCATCTAAGCTGGTGGCTTTAAGTATGATCTCTGCACTAGTGATGCCCTGACTTTTTCTCTAGCTTCAGCCTTTCCCCAAAATACCAGACTTTGATATCCAACTGCCTATTGAACATCTTCACTTGGATACCTAATGGGCAAACTTAACTCATACCTAACTGTACAGAACTCTTGATTCCTCAGTCTTGTCTCCTCTTCAAGTTTGTTCCATCACAGTAAATTGTTCCATTCATTTGATCAGACCAAAGACCAAGGGGTCATCTTGGTAATATCTCTTTCCCTCACACCCCATTCGCATCCATCAGCAAGACCCTTTGGCTCTAACTTTGAAATACGCCACAAATCTGACCACCCCTCTCTCACCACTTGTGCCCCTGTCTTCAGCGGAGATGTCATCAGCTATTGTCTGGCAACTCCTAGACTATTTCCTTGTTTCTACTCTTGCCCTCCCCAAATTTTACCCTTCACAGAGCAGCAGAGAAACCTCTTTAGATGGAAACTAAATGGCATCACTGGCCCTTACTGAACTTTCCAAAGGTTTCCCAACACACTCAGAATGAAATGCAAACTGTTTTTTTTTTTATTTTTTAATATATGAAATTTACTGTCAAATTGGTTTCCATACAACACCCAGTGCTCATCCCAAAAGGTGCCCTCCTCAATACCCATCACCCACCCTGCCCTCCCTCCCACCCCCCATCAACCCTCAGTTTGTTCTCAGTTTTTAACAGTCTCTTATGCTTTGGCTCTCTCCCACTCTAACCTCTTTTTTTTTTTTTTCCTTCCCCTCCCCCCATGGGTTTCTGTTACGTTTCTCAGGATCCACATAAGAGTGAAACCATATGGTATCTGTCTTTCTCTGTATGGCTTATTTCACTTAGCATCACACTCTCCAGTTCCATCCATGTTGCTACAAAAGGCCATATTTCATTTTTTCTCATTGCCACGTAGTATTCCATTGTGTATATAAACCACAATTTCTTTATCCATTCATCAGTTGATGGACATTTAGGCTCTTTCCATAATTTGGCTATTGTTGAGAGTGCTGCTATAAACATTGGGGTACAAGTGCCCCTATGCATCAGTACTCCTGTATCCCTTGGATAAATTCCTAGCAGTGCTATTGCTGGGTCATAGGGTAGGTCTATTTTTAATTTTCTGAGGAACCTCCACACTGCTTTCCAGAGCGGCTGCACCAATTTGCATTCCCACCAACAGTGCAAGAGGGTTCCTGTTTCTCCACATCCTCTCCAGCATCTATAGTCTCCTGATTTCTTCATTTTGGCCACTCTGACTGGCGTGAGGTGATATCTGAGTGTGGTTTTGATTTGTATTTCCCTGATAAGGAGCGACGTTGAACATCTTTTCATGTGCCTGTTGGCCATCCGGATGTCTTCTTTAGAGAAGTGTCTATTCATGTTTTCTGCCCATTTCTCCACTGGGTTATTTGTTTTTCGGGTGTGGAGTTTGATGAGCTCTTTATAGATTTTGGATACTAGCCCTTTGTCCGATGTGTCATTTGCAAATATCTTTTCCCATTCCGTTGGTTGCCTTTTAGTTTTGTTGGTTGTTTCCTTTGCTGTGCAGAAGCTTTTTATCTTCATAAGGTCCCAGTAATTCACTTTTGCTTTTAATTCCCTTGCCTTTGGGGATGTGCCGAGTAAGAGATTGCTACGGCTGAGGTCAGAGAGGTCTTTTCCTGCTTTCTCCTCTAAGGTTTTGATGGTTTCCTGTCTCACATTCAGGTCCTTTATCCATTTTGAGTTTATTTTTGTGAATGGTGTGAGAAAGTGGTCTAGTTTCAACCTTCTGCATGTTGCTGTCCAGTTCTCCCAGCACCATTTGTTAAAGAGACTGTCTTTTTTCCATTGGATGTTCTTTCCTGCTTTGTCAAAGATGAGTTGGCCATACGTTTGTGGGTCTAGTTCTGGGGTTTCTATTCTATTCCATTGGTCTATGTGTCTGTTTTTATGCCAATACCATGCTGTCTTGATGATGACAGCTTTGTAGTAGAGGCTAAAGTCTGGGATTGTGATGCCTCCTGCTTTGGTCTTCTTCTTCAAAATTACTTTGGCTATTCGGGGCCTTTTGTGGTTCCATATGAATTTCAGGATTGCTTGTTCTAGTTTCGAGAAGAATGCTGGTGCAATTTTGATTGGGATTGCATTGAATGTGTAGATAGCTTTGGGTAGTATTGACATTTTGACAATATTTATTCTTCCAATCCATGAGCAGGGAATGTCTTTCCATTTCTTTATATCTTCTTCAATTACCTGCATAAGCTTTCTATAGTTTTCAGCATACAGATCTTTTACATCTTTGGTTAGATTTATTCCTAGGTATTTTATGCTTCTTGGTGCAATTGTGAATGGGATCGGTTTCTTCATTTGTCTTTCTGTTGCTTCATTGTTAGTGTATAAGAATGCAACTGATTTCTGCACATTGATTTTGTATCCTGCAACTTTGCTGAATTCATGTATCAGTTCTAGCAGACTTTTGGTGGAGTCTATCGGATTTTCCATGTATAATATCATGTCATCTGCAAAAAGCGAAAGCTTGACCTCATCTTTGCCAATTTTGATGCCTTTGATTTCCTTTTGTTGTCTGATTGCTGATGCTAGAACTTCCAGTACTATATTAAACAACAGCGGTGAGAGTGGGCATCCCTGTCGTGTTCCTGATCTCAGGGAAAAAGCTCTCAGTTTTTCCCCGTTGAGGATGATGTTAGCTGTGGGCTTTTCATAAATGGCTTTTATGATCTTTAAGTATGTTCCTTCTATCCCGACTTTCTCAAGGGTTTTTATTAAGAAAGGGTGCTGGATTTTGTCAAAGGCCTTTTCTGCATCGATTGACAGGATCATATGGTTCTTCTCTTTTTTTTTGTTAATGTGATGTATCACGTTGATCGATTTGCGAATGTTGAACCAGCCCTGGAAATGCAAACTGTTTGACATGCTTACCACAAGGCCCCAAATAACTCTCCAATTTGATCTCTGACCATCACCTCCCTTGACACTGTGGTCCCCTGCATCTTCTAGCTGCTCCTTAAGAACATCAAGCACATTCTCTTTATCAGGGTTTTTGTATACTGCCTGCTGTCTGGCTGTCACATCATTCTAAAACTTACGTTTCTTCTTCTACTTCATTTAAGTCTTTGCTCTAATGCCAACTCCTGAGAAACAACCTGAAACAGGACCCCAGCCATCACTCTCTACTCCTTTATTCTGATTTATTTACCTTTGCAGCATTTAGAGAGAGTGTGTGGTGTGTGTGTCTGTCTGTGTGTGTGTGTGTGTGTGTGTGTGTGTGTAAAATGTAGAATCCATAGAATCCATAAAGGTGAGATTTCCTTATTTTGCTCACCCATATTTCTGGCTCATAGAACACTTAACAAAAATTTGTTCTCACCTCCCCTCCCATTAACCCTGCAACCCATACTAGAATTATACTGATCTATATTGAGAGGGTTGTGTTATTTTCCATTACATTTCATGTGTCTCTTAACTTTCTTCCAAAAGATTCAATCACAGCAATAGACAAAGTAAGTGCTGACCATTAGCATAAAAGGGGGTCATGAATGATCATGTGGTCCAATCCCCTGGCTTCAGCTGAATAATATGTTCTTAAACTCTGTTTACAAAGTAATCACTACTGCGGTGCCTGGGTGGCTCAGTTGGTTAAGCGTCCGAGTTCAACTCAGGTCATGATCTCATGGTTCATGAGTTCAAGCCCCACATCAGGCTCTGTGCTGACAGCTCAGAGCCTGGAACCTGCTTCAAATTCTGTGTCTCCCTCTCTCTCTCTGCCCTGACCCCACTCACACTCTGTCTGTCTTACAAAGTAATCACTACAATCCCCATAGCTTATGGCTAATTTTCAACTGTGTTTGACCTGACAGGTTACAATTATTCAGTAATAAAGAGAAGAGCTGGGAAATCTATGTGTTGTTGTCTTTACCTAGCATGCAGTATCATTCTCTTTCACTTTAAGACAATAACATGATCTTGGAAAGAGACTATTCTATGCCATGATATTCCAGACTACACAGGGAAAAAATACTAATTTGTTTGCTCTATTAGCTATAGTTAACTCAAAGAGATAATATACCAGCTCATCAGAGTTGGGTTTTTTTTTTTACTCTTTTCTTAACTTTTCTCCCCTTTTATGATTAATATCTACCTAAAACTCCTAGTGGAGCCCTGAACTCTAGGACTTGTTTAAAGAAGGCACAGTGACATTTAGGCAAGATTTGACTGGTAAAGTTGCCATTCTATCCTTTACATTCCATAGAAGAATCTACTAACGGCACACCAAGGGAGAGTCTGGGACAGAACACAACGGGGAAAATCCCTGATCTTGCCAATCTTATTCATTCTCTACATGAAGAAACCAAGGCCTAGAGATGCGAAGTGATTTATCAAGGACGCCACTGGCTCCTCCATATACCGACCCTTTGCTCAACTCTCACTGAGATCCACTGTTTATCTAGTGGCTTCTCTTATAAAAAGATTGGCATTTGTTCCTCTCAAGGCAAAACACCAAAAATCTTGGGAGTTTTGGAAAGAGAAGAAACACAAATCCTAGTCATCCTCAGCTACTTAAATGAAAGCAGGATTGGCAGGAAAATGTATAAGTGAAAAATGCCAAAACCCTAACTTCAAATTAAGGTTTAGATTCCAAGAACCTCTCAACTTGACTCTTAAAAGAATTGCTTGTAAAACCACATCCTATCATTCTATCTGCCAGGCTAATGACGGCAGTGGTATGAGCAATAAAATAGTCAAAGGGTATGCAAGGGAAAAGAGAATTAATACGAAAATCCTACCGCCCAGTTCTAGATAATTGGGAGTTGACCATAAACACTTCAGCTGTCATGTGGCAACTTTGGCCCTTGGATAAAAATATTTTAATGGCAAATTGTTTCACTTTAGGAAAATTATATTTACTTTCAACAACTGGAGGGTTATTTCCCAAAATGATTTTCAGGCTAGTAAAAGAATGTGAATAAGGATAAAGCACAGCATGGAGAATGTAATTTCTGTTTGGCACACGATTATGTACTCGTGGCATTGAATGCCTACTATATAAAGTTTGTTTTAGCGATTCTGTGAAGAACTTCCTACTCCATCTCCTGACCCCAAGAATGAAACATCATAACACATTTACTTCCTTTCCTTCATTGTAATAAAACTGCTGTTAAAGGGCAGTCACATATTTAAACTAAATTAAACTCCTTCAAAATATTGAATGGTGAGCACTTGATATTCACAAAATCTATGTTTCCAAAATCTTCTTTAATGCTCACGTTGTGGGGTATTATTTGACCGGAAAAGTAAATTTAGAATTGACTCACAAATGTGTTTTGTTGGGCCTTCAGAGAGCAGACATCAAAAAAAAAAAAAAAAAAAAAAAAAAAAAAAAAAGAAAGGATTTTGTGTAAAAATCTGGATTTCTGATTCTCTTGAAATTTAGAAAACATGGCAAAACCGCCCACATTCCTACCTGGCATCAGAAGGTGTCTGTCCTAGGATGGACACAAGCCCACCAGTTCACCACACTCTCCCTCAGTTCTTTCCACTTGTTTGCAATTGCTTCCTTGGACCAGTTAAACATTTGGGTTTGTGACTCTGGCATAAGAACATGCAAGTATTCACTTAAAATGCTCTAGAGCCACGAGTAGCAAACAAACACAGTTTGAATTGTTGACACTGGCCTTTGCGTTGATTCACTCGCCAGCTGCTGACTGCAGTCTATACACACAGTGGCTGTGTAACATGAAATTCACATTTGTGTTTCAGCAAAATTAAAAATTATTTTATTTGGGTTGCTGTCCTGTTTTTGAACTACGCATCTTACATCTGTGAATGGCACAGATGCACACTATAAAAATTCTGAAAGATACAGAGATACTTTAAAAGATTGACTTTAGAAATGTATCAAGGAAAAGTGGAAAATTACATTAAATCCAATCAGAAACCTCACGCTTGAAAGCAGTAGTTCTCAACCTATCGTTCCCCACCAGCAACATGAACATCACCCAGACACTTCCTGGAAATGCAAAATCCTGAGCTGCACCCCAGACCTATTGAATCAGAAAATAAGCATTGAGCCCAATCATCTGTATTTCAACAATCCTTTCTGGTAATTCTGATGCACACCAAAGTTTCCGAAACCGTGGTCTGGAGCTTTCCTACTAGCTTGCCCTGAATAGAGACATTGATCTCCCCGGCACTCAGGGGTAGGATCGACTGGGTGTTCAAAGCCCCCAAGCCACAGTCTCTAGTGGCCAGCCACCTAATCGGAGTTTGGTGCCTTATGTGTTCCCAACTTGTCCCCAGAGGCAGCAAGCGAGATGTGCATCATTCAGCACTTCTTACTCCTCCTCGGAACCTCTGCCATCTGCCGGTCCACTTCACCACTGGCAACCATCTGAACACGGGCCATGGAACCTACTGAAGAAGTTCATATGCCACATTCCCAAGTGGAAAGACACAAGGCCCAGAGCTCTGGAGACAATCAGAGGGTGGAGAGGAGAGAAGTTAGACAAGGACAGCGAGGCAGGCACTCCTGGCAAGCTCAAAAGCATGTGGAAGGTCCTGACTCTGAGTCTTCACATATGTTGAATTCCTTTGCCCATTACACAGCACTCGACGCATTGACGGTGCAGGTGTTGTCCATGCTGGCTGCACTTCACGACGATGACTACCTCATGACGATGGCTACTTCCTGACAATGACTACCTCATGACGATGCCTACTTCCCGACGATGGCTACCTCATGATGATGGCTACTTCCTGATGGTGGCTACCTCATGACAATGGCTATTTCCTGACGGTGGCTACCTCATGACGATGGCTACTTCCTGACGATGGCTACTTCGACAATGCATGCATATTCCCAAAGGTAGAGCTTCGTTAGTTTGGAATACTTGATATGAAAATGTTCCATTGGATTTGAAATCCATGTACGTTAACCTAAGAAATTTTCAGTGGAAGATAAGGAAAATCTATTAGAGACTTTAAAATATACTTTCAACTCTCATAATTTTGGAATGGTTGGTAAGTCCTTTACAAAAATTATTTTGAATTCAGTCTCTCATCAACGAAAAATATTAAAAAATGGAAGAGATCATCATGTATAGGTCTTGATCAAACACTTCACGGAGTCATTTCAGGCGTTAGAGCTGATAAAAGCAAGCTCAAGCTTCTCGTTAGAATTGTTTCAAAATATTTTCTTTGGAACGGTCTTATAAATTCAGTACTTACTATCTCACTTTTTAATTATTTGTATTTTATCTTCTCTATCCTAATTCTGCAAAGAAAATGATGTAGTTTTTTTACCAAGATCCATATAGACACACCCAAATTCCACACAGCATACCCCAAAATGCCATGCAAATCATAGGTTTGTGATATTTCATGCTATGCCATGAAATCAGCACATTATTTGGAATTGCAAGTCAACTCTAACGTGCTTCGATTAATGCAGGCTTGATAGACAAGACTCTGATGAGGAACCATCAGAGTTCCTAAAAGTGCCACATCCCTTTGATCTTTAAACCGTGCTCCATAAACTCTAAAAATTGATTACATTTCCATAAAACAAGACGGTCTGTGAAACTGTTTCTTCTACTCAGACCACTTGGCAAAGGATGGAGAAAATACTTCCTCCCAGGAGGGCCTGGGTAGCTCAGTCCATTAAGCCTCTGACTTCAGTTCAGGTCATGATCTCTCAGTTCGTGAGTTTGAGCCCCACGTCGGGCTCTGTGCTGACAGCTAAGAGCCTGGAGTCTGCTTTGGAGTCTGTGTGTGTGCCCTCTCTCTGTGCCCCTGCTCTGCTCACGCTGTGTCTCTCTTTCTCTCAAAAATAAATTAAATAAATAAATAAATAAATAAACATTAAAAAAAATTTTTTAAATAAATTTTAAAAAAAAAGAAAATACCTCCTCCCAGACAGTGGTCCTTAACACTTCACAGGTGCATAGGACTGAGAATCTGGATAAAGGTATGGACCCACTATGGGGGTGGGCAGAAAACTTCCCATCTACACCGTAACGAAATCACATCTCAAGGGTTTCGTGGTCTCCCGTCTCCCAGACAGTCCACACTCCATCCACTTAGCCTCAATGTCTCCTGACACATGAACAGAGATGACAGTAATGCAAACTTTTGTCTCCCCCACCTTGTTTCTGAACAAATTTTTTAATAATATTTCATCTATGATAGCTTGGAAGCCCTTCCAATCTGTTCTGATTCTCCCAACAACCTTGAGAGGTACACGAAAGGTATCAGTAGCCATTTTTTTTTTTAATGTTTATTTATTTTTGAGACAGAGAGAGACACAGCATGAGTGGGGAAGGAGCAGAGAGAGAGGGAGACACAGAATGTGAAGCAGGCTCCAGGTTCTGAGCTGTCAGCACAGAGCCCGAAGCAGGGCTCGAACTCACGAACTGTGAGATCATGACCTGAGCCGAAGTCAGACGCTTTACCGACTGAGCCACCCAGGCGCCCCACAGTAGCCTACATTTTTTACAGAAGAGGAAACCTAAGGCCTCAGTTATTACACCCCTGATTTCTCACTACCTCTTGTAAAACCCACAGGCTAATACAAAAACACAGACTTTTTGCATGCACAAATTCTCTGGGCCTTACATTTTTATTATACAATATTTTTAATTAGGTCATAATTCTTTTATAAATTCTTTTATTTACACATCTTAATCACTTATCCTGGAATATAAACTCCTAACACGTTGGGTGTTTTGTGTTTACTTATCTGTGCTGTAGGATCTTAATCTTGTTTTAATTGTAATGTGACAATCAGAGTAACAGATACAGCCGGAGAGGAAAACAATAAATTAAGTGATCCATTGAAGGTTGTTGAAAACGCAAGTTCAGTCTCAAACATTAACAGCCTTCACTATGGATACACAATCACAACAACCACATCTAAAGGGATGTGCTATTGTTTCGAAGATAGATAATTTATTATATGATGTTATACTATGTTCTCCACTGTGATGTAATAGTTCTATTCAGAAAAATTTTATTTTTTTTAATTTTTTTTAACGCTTATTTATTTTTGAGACAGAGAGAGACAGAGCATGAACAGGGGAGGAGCAGAGAGAGAGGGAGACACAGAATCTGAAACAGGCTCCAGGCTCTGAGCAGTCAGCACAGAGCCCGACGCGGGGCTCGAACTCACGGACCGTGAGATCATGACCTGAGCCGAAGTGGGACGCTTAACCGAACGAGCCACCCAGGCGCCCCCAGATAAATTTTAAAATAAGCTCTCTTTTCATCATTATCTGGGACATAGAACAGTTTCAGAAAAGTATGAATGTACAAATAATGGTTAACAATGACTTTTTTTAATAACCACTTTCTTAAATAACCACTCCACATTCTAAACAATAAAACATGTAGTAAAAGAACCCATATAAAAAACTTACATACATTACCAATCATAATTTCATAATAATGGGCCTACTAGATGCCACATATAAATTCAGGAACTTCAACAAGCAATTTCTCACTAATATCGTCTCAGTAAAATGCTTTTCCATATTTCTCTACCCCTTTCCTGCTCCCCTTAACCTTCCATACTCTTGAAACATTTTCAGGATATGGTAACATGTATTCACCATCACTTCAAGGGACTTATATTTATCCTTCAAAAGAGACATTTATGTTTTAAGGAGAAACTTGTTTAAAGAGAATCTTGTAAAATAAAACTCTTCAACATTCAAAGGAATATCTAATACTGGAATTTCAGGCACTGTCTTGTGGTGGTAAAGATCTTCGAAGGCGAGAGCACCCTCGTATCAGACTATGTACATGACTCATTTTGACAAAGTCAACCCAAGGTCCAAAGCTACTTGGAATACATTCTAAGACCCATGCAGCACAAATGACTTGACAAAATGAAAAGCGTGGGCTTTCACAAAGCCCTCCTTCTACCCATTTCTTTCCTTCCTCTAAACTATAAAATTCTTAACCTCATGCCATAAATGTACTTTCCAATGGCCAGGCCAGACAGTCCAATCAAAATGTCATCTTCGGGGCGCCTGGGTGGCTCAGTTGGTTAAGCATCTGACTTCAGCCCAGGTATGATCCTGCACTTCATGGGTTCAAGCCCTGCATCGGGTTCTGTGCTGACAGCTCAGAGCCTGGAGCCTGCTTCGGATTCTTTGTCTCCCTCTCTCTCTGCCCCTCCCCCATTCATGCTCTCTGTCTCTCAAAAATAAATAGACATTAAAAAAAATTTTAAATCTATTCCATAATTTGCTTAGCAGATGTCACTTTTTATGACGGTTTACCTTAGCTGACGTCTGCTCTGCCTGAATCATGCTGAGAGACATGCAATCTGGCATCATGTTCACCCCTTGCCCCCTCACCCTTAGACTCAGACTTTTGGCTCCTTGAACACACCACATTCTCCCTGGCCTCTGAGCCTTTGCAAGTGCTGTTCCCTCTGCCAAGTATCTTCTCAGCCTTCAATGCACCCCCTGCTTTAGCCTATCCTGAACATCTTTCAGGTGTCAGACTAAACACCACCACCATACCCACCCACATTCCACCACTCTCCACTCCCCACCCAGTGAGGCCTCCCCTGGGCTCCATAAAGTAGTTCAGATCACCCTGCTGTCTGTCCCCATAGTACCCGGTACCTCCATTGCTGTCAACTCTCTTCACATTCTACCGCAAGCCCCTGTTAATTTGTCTGAACACTCAGGCAGATGAAGACAGTGTTACTCTTAAACCTAGAGTCTAGCATAGCATGCAGTAGGCACTCAGAAATGTTTTTGAAGGGCACCTGGGTGGTTCAGTCGGTTGAGCGTCTGATTCTTGATTTCAGCGCAGATCATGATCCCAGGGTTGTGGGATCAAGTCCCACATCAGGCTCTGCACTGAGTGTGGAGCCTGCTTGAAATTCTCTCTCTCTCTCTCTCTCTCTCTCTCTGCCCCTCTCCTTCACTTGTGCTCTTTCTAAGATAAAAAAAAAGGTTATTTTAATTAAAAATTATTTTAATAAATGAATGAGTGAATGCATACGAAGGCACTTTTGGATTAACATTTGCTTAAAATAAACCACAAAATCATACAACTGAGGGCTGATTACCTCTGCATAAATTTCATTGTACATATATACCTATATACTACACACTTGAAGCCTGTTACTGGAAACTTCAAAGCCCTAGGGTGATGTAGAAAAATGTTTTTGTCAACTAAGGGAATCATCTGCGAGGCTGAAGAATAATGGATATTGAAAAATTATACCGTAGGGACACAAATCAGTTGCAGCTTTTTCAACGGAGGCTTGGGCTATATAACTCCGCATGGAAATACAACATGGAGGTAAATCTGCTTTCCCGAGTGGAGAGGGTCACTTTGATTTATGAAAGAGATTTTCTCATGATCAGGTCACGAGATTGGGGACCCTAGGTCTCCTAGCTGCTAACAACAACATAGGTGACACAAGCCCCTGGCAAAAAATGGAAGGGCGCGACTGAAGCTTTATCGGAACCAAAATACGGGCTCAAGGACCCTCAGCCTGGAATGTAAACTTCCTCCTGCTCTTCATGAGATTGAAAGGCAAAGTCCGGGCGCTTTCTTTCTATTATATATTGACTGAATCTGCGGAGAGCTATGAAACGCTTACCACAAGGACAGCCCAAAATAAATTTAACAACAAGCGCAGATCGACAAGGAAAGTCCTTTGTAATGTTTTCCAGGGCACTACGCTTTTTGAACGTTACATACAGGAAAATATTATATGGAGGAAACGTCACTTTACAAGCCTTCAGATGAGGCCTTTTCTATTTTAATGAATGTCATATATAAGGAAATGTTCAATGTAACAGTTTCACTGAACTGTATTGTCAGAATAAGCTGCAGTTACTTTGGATTTTCAGCTTTAATCTTGTGAGAAATATATTTCTAAATATCTTTGGCAAGGCGTTCAAGGTTTCTTTCCTTCCCAATGTGCATCTCAACTCAAAAGGTCCAGCCAGGCTCACATTGGTGTTATTCTTGAGGTTAATTAAAGGCAAACAAATTGACAAAATATCAAATGGGCGGTAAGGACATTTCCATTCGATTATACTTAGGCACTAAAAAAGGGTGTGCATGAATTTGCTCAGTTTTAAATTACCGTCAGTATTTAAAAACCACCTGGATGGGTTCAAGAAGTAATGTGAGCTGGGAAAAATATGAATTAATGAAGAACACATTTTGGTGATAGGCCTATAAATAAATCGTTTCTACACATCTAGTTGGCACCCACGGATTGAATAATGCTAATGTAAGTAGACACAGATTTCTAAAGTCTTTTTATGTAAAATGTGGTTGGTTCCTGCTTTCTTGGCTATGCTAATGAATGCCAGGGAGAGTGTAAGCTGTATTTTAACTTTTTGTTTACATCGTTGGACACATGCTGAGAAAGTTCCCATGGAATACCGCTCACCACATGTACATAAAAGGGCCAAGCTCACAGCATTAATCACGTTTTAAAAAATGATTTTGTTTCCCACACTCAAGATAATAGTCCTTTGTTATTTTTAACAACTTTGGCGTATAAGATATGTAATAACTGCTTGAATATAATAGCATAGACTTAGTTACAATAAATCATTAAATTTAATAAGTCTGGGTCGTGACAGACTGCTGATTCTCCTAGATGGTAAGACATTTATCCTTCTTGGAAGCACGCAGGACAAATCCAAAAGCAGATTTCTCTGGCTTTTCAACAGAGCCAGCCTGCATAGGTGGGTTCATTCAGAACTAGAGCATCTTTTTTCAGTCAAGAAAGCAAAAAGCTTCAAATTAGGAGGAAAATGCTGAGCGGTTGGGGTGTGCAACAGTCTCTCCCCTTCCTGGGAACCGCGAAGAAAGATCCATTTGAAATGCAGCAAGAGTAGGGAGAAGGCTAAATGAGAGACACCAGCATATCACTTGTCTGTGGTCAACATGCTTTCACACCGCATCTTACCCAGTGGTCCTGGTGGCAGTGCACAGGGAAGATAAGGCCAGTAGGAGGGCCCCTCACCCTGAGCACAAGGGACAAATGGAGGCCCACATACCACATGCCTAAATGTTCAAGTTTTACAGCAAGCAAACAGGCTGTTAAATAAAATACGTAATATGCTCTATCCCCCCTCTCTTAACAAATATACCTTCCTAATAAAATTGAGAAATATGTGCATAAAACTGAAAGTTGGCAAAATATCAAAGAAAACCCAATTCAGTTCTTATTGTGCCTATCTAGGTGTGCTGTTGATGGCCCAGCAAGGTTTGGGTGGATAATAAAGCACAGAAATAACATAATTCATTTCAGAACCACGCATCTAAGTCGTAACAAACATAACACAAACATAAACGTTTGTTAAGCGAACATGAACGCATGTTTATCTCATAACGTTTCTGCAGAGTCACTAGTTATTTGGTATAATCGAGGTGTCCACACAGTTGGCTTCTGTCGGCAGCCAAACCGGATAACCTTTCTTGAGTCCGTGTAGTCCTTAGATGGTTTTTTATTCGTATTAATATGGAGAAACATTGCTCTGCAGAGGCAGTGGCCATTGGCATTGTTAATACAAATTTACAACAGTACTTGTTTCAAAATGGAGCATGACATTAACAAATCATGTTTGAACATAACATAGGGATACTGATGACAAATTGTTAACACAAAAACATTCCAAAATAATTTAATTACCTTATAGTAATCTCTATCGCTTTTATCGGATTTTCAAAGTATTTTAAAGCAGTATCTACAGCCATATGATATTCCTTTTAAAATTGTCAGTACTGGAATATTATAAGGAGAACTGAAAATAGCAGTGTGCCGCTCAATTTATTCCAATCTCTCTTCAATTGAAACCATAATTTGCTTTCCAATGACTAGAAAATATTCTTTATAGAAATTAGTTTGGGAAATATTTTGTACATGAATCTTTTTCTGCATAGTCAGGAAATATTTCTATTTCTAGTTGTAATTTCCTTCTGTTTTAATGAAACGTCACTTTTGTTGCATATTTAACATGCAGCTTCTTGCAATTTCTCCAAAGTTTTCTCCAAAGTTTGGGGCTTTTTTTCTTTTTTTTTTCCTTTTTTTTAAGTTTTGAAGCCTTTTAAAAATGAAGCAGCCAAGCACATCTCTGTATGTGTGTGGTTGTGGTCATTATTTTTTCCTAACATTATTAATAGCAAACAACACGGACACTCAAAATTAAATTCGTTTTCTACTAAAAATCACAACTTGATTTTTATTTGAGGAGCTTCTCAACATAACTTTTGAAATCCAGTTACTGAGTAATATTTACTTTTTTGTGTGTTTTCTTCTCCCACTTTTGTATCCAATAAATTAATGATCTAATTTGAATTCTCCACCCAAGAGGGGAGTCACATTTCTGTTATTATTTTCATCATTTGTATTCATATTTATTCATTTAGCCATTCTATTGACAAATTTGGAGGTCATTTCTACCAAATCCAAAAATTTTTCATGTTTATAGAAATATTGGGGAGAGGTTGATACAGGGTACAAACTTCCAGCTGGAAGATGAATAAGGTCTGATATATAACATGGTGACTATCATTGATAACATTGTATTATATCACTGGAATTTGCTAAGACAGTAGAACTTATTTGTTCTCACCAAAAAAATATGTATGTGTGTTGATGGTTGTGTGAATTATCTAGATGGGAGGAATTCCCTAGCAATGTAAATGTTTATCAAATCCTCACAACGGACACTTGAAATATCTTACAATTTTATCAATTATACCTCAATAAAGCTGAACAAAAACTTATTGTTGCAAAAGCATCATTGCGCTTTGCTGCAAATTGGACACATGATATATCATCTTGAATCTCCTTTTAAGAACATTATACCAATGATATGTATTCTGTTCTACATTTACTTCTTTGTTGAAAAATATGTCATTTATTTAGTCCTTTTGTTCATTTGTCTAGTATTTGTTAATTTTATGTGCTTGTGGCATTTCCTGTTCTTTTTTTCTAGCTTAGCTCTTCTTTTTTTTTCAGTTTAGCTATTCTTTAATAACAGTTGCTCATATTGCATAATATTCCATGCATAATGTATTTAATCACTTTCCATTTGGTTGGGATTCAATCTTGGTTACGTTTTATTTGTTTGCCACTTTATAATTTCATTTTCTTTTAATCAAATGTGTTTCCAATCACAAATATCTTTATGGGCCCAAACCATTTATGAACGTTGGTTGAGAAATATATAACAGCAGGTCACAAGACACTTTGTCTTTAAACTTAGAAAATAACAACTTCTTGCCCAGTTTGAAAGATTTGCGGTTTAAAATGAAACATATGACACGTAGAGGAATTTTAGGTCAGTGAAACTGCTCTGTGTGATACGATAACGGTGGACACATGTCGCTCTACATTTGTCCAAATCTATAGAATGTACAACACTAACAGTGAACCAAGATGTAAACTAGGGACTCTGGACGATAACGATGTGTCAATGTAGGTTCATCAGTTGTAACAAATGTAGCACATTGATGGAGGGTAGCACATTTTGATGATGGGGGAAGCCGTGCATGCGGGAGGGCAGAGAGGATATGGGAAATCTTTGCACTTTCCACTCAGTTTTGCTGTGAACCTAAAGCTGCTCTAAAAAGTAAAATCTATAAAAAGTGAAACATAAATTTTCTGCCACATTTATCCAATGGAAAACTGTAATCACTGATTTGAATCAGATTGTGCTCTGCTAGAAACTTTCTCATTTGTGTCAGGATATGACAACCATTTTCCAGAATCATCATCCAATAAACAGAGTGAAGTGCCAGAGTTTTGACTTTTTTATCCAATTTTCAGACTTTATGAATGTATTTTTCTTCAATTTCTAACAAGCATGCCAGAATTCTATTCTCTGTCTCTGAATCATGAATTTGATGTGAATAAATTTTTTAAGTTCATATAGTTATTTTGAGAGAGAGAAGGAGAGAGTGCATGTGCAAGTGGGGGCAGAGGGAGAGGGAGAGAGAGAATCCCAAGCAGGCTCCGTGCTGTCAGCTCAGAGCCTGACACGGGGCCCCAGGTTAGGAATGGCGACATCATGACTTGAGACAAGACCAAGAGTTGGACCCTGAACCAACTGAACCACCTAAGCGCCCCTGATGCAAATAATTTTGTCTTTCATTTTCGCTGTTTTGATCAGTGACTATGGTTTCATTTATTGTGAATTTGTCATAGCAGAAATCCAATGTGAATTTCATGTGGATAATGTCCCTTGCTCGTTTTCATTGTGTCTTCTTTAAATAATTTATAATGTCCTGCTTACAAATTTTATGTGAGCAATGCTGTACAGGAGTCTGCTCACTTTCCTAGCTTCTGGTTATTTAAATTTGGAGGATTAACTTGAAGAGTTTCTCTCTCCTATTACTTTTTAGTTTTTACCTTATTTTAATTTCTACTTCTATCATGATTCAAATTGTACATGTTCTCAATGATCTAAAGCAGGTGTTAGCAAACCTTATCTGTAAAGGCCCAGAGAGTAATCATTTTTGGCTTTTCAGGTCATACTGTATCTGTAGCAATTAGTCAGCTCTGTTGTTGTACCATGAAAATAGCCATAGACAATATACAAAAATATGGGCATAGACAATATATATAAATATAGGCATGGATGTATCCCAATAAAACTTTCTATAAAAACAAATGGCAGACCAGAGTTGACCCACAGGTCTTCGTTTGCTAAACCCCGATCTAAAGAATTAAAAAATAAAATACTGTTTTCAAAGTATAAAAAAAAAATAAAGGTACAAAAGGAAAACTATTTTTCATGTTTCTTATTTTCTTCTCTAAAATAATCAAAATAATACATTACAATTAAAGGACAAAATAAAAATTATAATCAGCATCGAAATTTAAACCAGAAGATATACATAAAAATGAAATTTTAATTTAATTTCTGAAAATGTAATTACATCTCTTTTTTTATTTTTATTTTTTTATTTTTTGAGAGAGAGAGAGAGAGAGAGAGAGCAGGGGAGGGGCAGAGAGAAGGAAACACAGAATCCAAAGCAGGCTCCAGGCTCTGAGCTGTCAGCACAGAGCCAGATGTGGGGCTTGAACCCATGAGCCTTGAACCCATAAGCCCTGAGATCATGACCTGAGCCGAAGTCTGACGCTTTACCTACTGAGCCACCCAAGCACCCCTGAAAATGTAATTACCTCTTATTAATTTTTTTAATGTTTATTTAGTTTTGAAAGAGAGAGAGCAGGGAAGGGTCAGAGAGAGGAGGACGGAGATTCTGAAGTGAGCTCTATGCTGACAGCAGAGAGCCCGATGTGGGGCTTGACTTCACAAACTGTGAGATCATCACTTGAGTGGAAGCCAGAGGCTTAACTGACTGAGCCACCCAGGTGCCCCCTTGTTAAAAATTTTTGTAAAAAAAAAAAAAAAAAAAAAAAAAAAAAATTTTTGTAAAAATAAAACCATTCACAACTGAAACATTCAATGTCGACCTAACAGCCAATGTACAGAATCAATTTCACAAGAAAGACAAATACTATATGGTGTCACTTATATGTGGAATCAAAAAATAAAAAGTTGAATTCGTAGAAACGGAGAGCGGGAATGTGGTTGCCAGGGGCAGGGTGCTGGGGGAAACGAGCAGACGATGGTTCAAGGGAGCAAAATGTCAGTTGGAAGATGAGTAAGTTCTGAGGTTCCAATATACAGCATGGTGATTATAATACTGTGTTAATACTAATTATACTAATAATTATGCTAATAATTATACTAATAATTATGCTAATAATACTGTGTTATGGGGCACGTGGGTGGCTCATTCAGTGGAGCATCTCACTTTGGCTCAGGTCATGATCTCGCGGTTCACGAGTTCAGGTCCCGAGTGGGGCTCTGTGTCCGGAAAACTCGGAGCCCGGATTACGCTTCGGGTTCTGTGTCTCCCTCTCTCTGCGCCCCTCCCCGACTTGTACTCTGTCTCTCTCTCTCTCTCAAAAATAAATAAACATTAAAAAAAAAAAAAAGAACCCAAATGCATCAATCTGCTTGGGCTGCCATAACAAAAAAAAAACATAGGCTGAGTGGCTTAAACAATAGAAATGTATTTCTCCCATTTCTGGAAGCTAGAAGTTCCAGATCACCATCCAGCAAGGTTTGGTTTCTGATGAGGACTCTCCCTGGCTTGCAGACAGCTGCTTTCGTGCTGCAGTCCTTATGGCCTTTCCTCTGAGCCCATGCCGAGAGAGAGAAAAACAAAGAGAAAGGGATAATTTGGTATCTCTTCTAACAAGAGCACTAATCCTATTCGATTAGGGCCCATCCGTATGACGTCACTGAAACTTAGCTACCTCCTTCAAGGGCCTATTTCTAAACACTGTCACATTTTGGGGGTTAGGACTTCAGCATATGAATTTGAGGAAGCACAATTCAATTCTTGACAACAAGGAAAAGCAGGAATATAGACACTCAGCACTTCTTTGTTCAAGAAAATATTGTGTCAATGTTATTTGACAGAAGGGATTTGGCAAATTGATTTATTTTTGCTCTACTCAAGTATTTTTATCCCACATTTCAAAGCAGTGTCTGTCTCTGACATTGGCAGGGACACAATCCCCAAGCCTTCATGGAATTAGGGCACTGGAGCCTTTGTTTCATGGGTAAAGTGCAAGAAAAGTAGAGATGCATTTCCTTGGAACTGAATAGTATTTATGCTATACAGGGCCTTCTAAAGGGGGGGCGCCCAGGTCAATGGCCCCTCTGGTCTTGTCTAAGGTGATCATCTCTACAAGCATTACACAGATGAATGGAAAGAGATCAGCAGCCTGTTTAACCTTGAAAACAGTCCAAGTCAGGACCTGGGATAGGTTACATTTTTCATTTTTTTTTTTTAAATGTTTATTTATTTTTGAGAGAGAGACAGAGAGAGAGTGAGCGGTGGAGGGGCAAAGAGGGAGAAGGAGACACAGAATCAAAAGCAGGCTCCAGGCTCCAGGCTCCAAGCTGTCAGCACAGAGCCCAATGCAGGGTCTGAACTCACAAACTGCGAGATCATGACCTGAGCCGAAGTCAGATGCTCAACCGACTGAGCCACCCAGGCACCCCTAGGTTACATTTTTAAAACTACATTTACCTTTCATGGCAGGATATCAGTACATTATATAGATCAATATTAAATACATGTGGTCAAGGATAGAGGCTTGAATTGCATTGTTGAAAAAAATGAGTGAATGAATGCTTATGTAGCCTTAAAACTTATAAATATGAAAACATTGTAGTGTAGTAGCCATTTTATAGTTGAGTAAACTAAGAACAGAAAGGCCAGTTATGCCCAGAGTAGCACTTTATAGTTACTAAGGCAACACAAATATCACACAACTACTGTTTCAATGTAATGGTCCCTTGGGTTATTCTGTCATACATGTCAAAATTATGAATCCAGAAAACATTAGTGTCTTAACATGAGGGACTGGACCACCTCCTGAGCAAGATTTCATCCTGTCAGTTATTCCTTATCAAATCTAATTTAAAAAAATACATATATATATGTATATGTATACATATATATGTATACATATACATATGTATACATATATATGTATACATATACATATATATACATATATATATATGTAGCCTTCAGAAAAGAAGTAGAGTTCTGAAGAGATTTAGAGGTGTGGAACACAGCAAAGCATTGGTCATTGAGAATTTTACATATCCAGTACCTTCCATTGTAATAGTGCCCAACGGTGATAGCCTACAGGTGTGGACAGTGGTTCCATCACAGAAGGTATCTTGAACTGTGAGCACCAGAAACTCTTTTGGATGCCATGTACTAAGCCCATTTTGTCACTTATATGATTCTCCTACGACTAACATCAAGAAAGTTGATGATGGGGAATGTAAATTGGCACAGCAACTGTGGAAAACAATTTGGAGGTTCTCAAAACATCAAATGTAGAAATTCCATATGATCTAATAATTCTACTACTGGGTACTTACAACCAAAGAAAACAAAACCACTAATTCAAAAAGATATATGCATCCCTATGTTTATTGCAATATTATTTATAATAGCTAAGATCTGGAAGCAATCTAAGCACCCGTTGTTGGACAAATGGATAAGGAAGATGTATAGATGCATACAACGGAATATTTGCAGTCTTAGAAAAGGATGTGATTATGCCCTTTGCAACAACATGGATGGACCTAGAGAGTTTTATGCTAAATGAAATGAGTCAGATTGAGAAAGGCAGATTCCCTATGATTTCAATCAGATGTAGACTTTAAAAAAACAAATGAATAAATACACGAAAAGCTGAATCAGACCTACAAATACAGAACAAACTGATGGTTGCCAGAAGGGAAGTGGGGGTAGAAGGTGAACAAAATGGGTGAAGGGGAGTGGGAGATACAGGCTTCTAGTCATAGAATGAATGCGTCATGGCAATAAAAGGCACAGCATAGGGAATATGGACAATGATATTGTAACAGTGTTGTATGGTGACAGATGCTAGCTACAATTATGCTAAGCTTAGCATGACACATAAAAAAAGTTCAATTGCTATGTTGGACACCCGAAACTAATGTAACCTGTGTATCAACTGCACTCAAATTTAAAAGAATTTGGGGGGGCGCCTGGGTGGCTCAGTTGAGCCTCCGACTTCTGCTCGGGTCATGATCTCACAGTTCATGGGTTCCAGCCCCACGTCGGGTTCTGTGCTGACAGCTCAGAGCCCGGAGCCTGCTTCGGATTCTGCGTCTCCCTCTCTCTCTGCCCCTCCCCCGCTCACGCCCTCACTGTCTCTCAAAGAATGAATAAACGTTTTTAAAAAGTGTTTTTAAATAAAAATAAACGGACTATTGCTTTTGCTGCTCAGACTGTGCCCAGCAGAGAACGTTAAAAGAAAATGATTACTTTTCGTTCTTCTTTTGAGTGTGCAGTGTGGGGTGGTACGAAAACTCTGGGCTAGTGTATCGTTAATAGGTTCTAGGTACTGTTCTCTCACTGAATGTGTATCTTTTACACTTTCCCGCATATCCATTCCCTCTTCTAGAAAATGAGGTAGTTAAATTGTCAGGGAACTTCCATGTTTCGGGATGCCTCAAGGACTCAGGAGGCCTCGGACACTGCGAGGGGAGAGGGGCCAAGGATTCTTACATCCACCAGTCTTCAACTAGAGCAGCTTCAGATTCATATGTTTTTCCTATTGGGTGCCCACTTTCTTGCAAAATGTCACTCGAAGAAATAATTCTATGCAAAAAAAAAAAAAAAAAAATTTGAAAATTACTTGACCAGATGAACACTGAGGTCTAACCCAAAGAATGTTCTAGCATATAAACTGCTACATTCCTTTTAAAAAGTGTAGACTTTGGGGTAGTCAGATTCAAACCAGCTGTGGCTCGGTTAGGATCCCCAGTTGCCGACAACAGAGCTCACGTAAACTCTAGTTTAAATAGAAAAAAGACATTTATTTTCAAAAGGAACTTGCACAGTTCCCAAATTCTGTGGGAGGGGGAGGGAGTAAAACCCAGGGGCGATGCAGCCAGGTACAACCCCCAAACACAGACAGACCGTGCCACAGAAAAATCCACTGCCAACTCCACCAGACACAGAAACTCAGTTCACACCACCAGCCCTGAACTCTGGCCGCTAGAACATCCACCACCATTCCCTTTACACACATACACGCGCGCACACACACACACACACACGTGCAGGAAAATGTGAAAGATACACATTTAGTGACAGAACAGTAACGGCAACATGTTATCTCCACACTAGCCCACACGCATTCCTCCTGGTACGTACTTCCCAAGGTGACTGACTTCAAATTCACAGTATTGTGTGGGACATCCGACCGGTGTCCCAGCTGCAGGCAAGGCAAATCAAGGACGTGACCTGCCCTCTTAAAGAGACAAGAATCACATGGCAGGAAGGTTCCCCCGGATGTAGGAAAGGTATTCAAAAGATGCCGGACAGCAGAAGCATTGCTTCATTTCTCTTGTTGTTCAAGAAATCTTTGAGTGCCTACAATGTGTCTGCTGCTCTTCTGGGCCCCGGGATAAAACAACAAAATAGAGGAAAGTCCTCTTTCGTGAGAGTTTACGTTCTAAAGGGGCAGCCGGACAACAAACAAGGGAGCAAATAAATGTTCAACATGTCGGATGCTGATTAAGAGCTACGAAATAAAACAAGCAGGATAGAGGGGCAGAGAATAAGTGGAAGCCATCCTGACAGGGGGGTCCAGGACACGTCACTAAGAAGACTGCACTTGAGCAATAATACATAGTATACTACCTCCAGGCAGAGACACCCCCAGCACATGCAAAAGCCCGGAGGTGAGACAACTATGTTCTACACGCCGTGATAAGTCTCACGGACCCTTTAGGCGGATGTGCGAAGCCCAGAGTCGAACTCTATGTTATCTAGTATTCCTAAGAGCTTTAACATTTTTCCACACTTAAAATTCCCAACTCGCAACGGTGGGGGCCCGCAAGGCGCTTGTAAAAATCCAAGACTACTGAAGGAGGCCACCAGCAGGAAGCAGAGTTGCTTCCACCGTGGACACAACGTGTGTGGCCGTACACAGAGGTGGATCCTGGGTCAGCAAGAGCCAACCCTGGAGTCGAGGCCCTCGTTCCAATTCTGTTGTAGCTGCTACAGTAGCGTCTTATAAAGACAGAGATGTCCTTACCGCCAGACGCCTGTGTGTGGAGGGCAACACCTGACAGTGGGTGGATGACGTTCCCCACATACTGACATCAACTCATTCTGAAGAGTAGCAAGATCAGCATTTGTACAAAGCAGCAAATGACTTTCTGCGCAATGTGTAGGAAGCGGAAATAAATCCTGCCTGTGGCTTAATGTTATTTCAGTACGCACATTTCCATTCCCAAACATGTGTTCGCTTGCTCACTCTACCGGCAGACCCTCAGTTAGGAGTTTGAGACACAGCTAGAGTTGGATGAAGTCAGATGAGAGAAAGGATATTTGTTACAGATGATGTGAAGCCTCACAGAAACCAAGGATGGGAAAACGCTGGAAAAGAGACTCGGACCTCTATGGGCTCACTCTCTGCCCCATTCCTCTCTTCTCTCTTCTACCTTCTACACATTGGCTTCTGTTTTCCTGGTTGGAAACACGGCAGCCAACAGCCCTAAGCTTTACATGACACAGTACAGGAATCTAAAGAGTTTGAATTCCAATAACAAAATTTCCAAGCATGAACCCTGTGATATAATAAAGAATATATCTGGGCTTTGTCCTTGGTTCCTTGCAGAGTTTCAAAAACCATTGGAATTTCCTGAATGATAAATGTCTTTGTTATGTTAATGGAGTGATTTTAGGTGAGCTCCCGAAGATCAGAGATGGCTTCTGGGACAGCCTTCACTGTCTGGCTGTCATCAGAAAGACTTGGCATGTGACTAGACAATTGGAACTTCCCCGGGAGGAAATGGGTGCTGGAGACTGAGTCTGATCACATGGCCAAAGATTTCATCAGTCGTGCCTCTTAATGAGACCCCAACAAAAACTCAACACCAAGGCTCTTTCTGGTTGGTAAAGATAGAGATGTGCCAGGGAGTGAGATGCCCCGACTCCGTGGGGAAGAAGCATGGAAGGTCTATGCTTGAAACCCTCCCAGACCTTGCCCTGTGCAGCTTTTTCATCTGGCTGTTTCTGAGTTGTGTCCTTTATAATAAAATTGTAATCGTGAATATAGCACTTCCTTCAGTTCTGTGAGATCTATTAAATTATTGAAACTGAGGGGTGCCTGGGTGGCTCAGTCGGTTAAGCATCCAACTGCTGACTTAGGCTCAGGTCATGATCTCGCCGTTAGTGGGTTCGGGCCCCATATCGGGATCTACGCTCACTGCACGGAGCCTGCTTCGGAACTTCTGTCTCCCCTTTCTGGCCTTCTCTCACTCGTGCACTCTCTATCTCTCTCTCTCTCTCTCAAAAATCAATAAACGTTAAAAAAAATATGGAAACTGAAAGAGCCATAGAAACCCCCAAATTCAGAGCAGGTCAATCAGAAGTGTGGCTGACCTGGGGACCCCACTTGCATCTGGTTTCTAAGGTGAGGGCAGTTTTGCAGAGGACTGAGCTCTTAACCTGTGGAGTCTGGTGCTAATTCCAGGCAGTTAATGCCAGAATTGAATTGTAGTTAACCCATTTGGGAAGGGAACAACGGACTCTGACCAGCCAAGCCTAATTAATGAGGCCAAAATAGTGGGGTAATTTGATTAGCCCAGCTTGGATCTTCTTCCCACCCCAAACCAATGAATAGTCACATCTATAAACATGGCGACATCTACGGCAATCACATGAATTTAGAGGAGAGGGACACTTCCTAGAAAAGAGGTGTTTGGCAATTTCCTCGGGCCCTACTCCCACCGCACAGAGCTTCACCAACTGACCAAGTATGTCATGCATTTCATTCTCAAGCCTACTCAGATATACAGACGGCTCTCCGAGGCTAGAAATTCATGCAATCATGCCACGTAGCTAGTACATGTAATCCTGAACTTCTAAAATGAAAAAAAAAAAAAAAGACACTTTTCAGCGGTTAAAACATATTAAAATTGAGAGTTTATAAATAGTAACCGGATCTTCTAAACAATCAGCTGTAAATTCCATGTGTCTAGGAAATTATTCAGTGTTTTTCTCAAGTATGTATTTTCTTTGGCAACGTAGATGAGTAGTCTCCTCCACGCAGCCCCGAAAATAAATGTAAGGTCTATTCTGGCATTACATATGCGAGAGAGTAGTTTCCCATGTGGTATTGTGGTAAGCTATAATTTGACTGCAAAGAACTAAAGCCTTGTAGATCTGAAAGAATAAAGACGGGGGTGCGTGAGTGGCTCAGTCCGTTAAGCGTCCAGCTTCAGCTCAGGTCATGATCTCACGGTCCGTGAGTTCAAGCCCCACATTGGGCTCTGTGCTGACAGCTGGGAGCCTGGAGCCTGCTTCGGATTCTGTGTGTGTGTCTCTCTCTCTGCCCTTCCCCCACTTGTTCTCTCTCTCTCCCCCCCCCCCAAAATAAATAAGCACTAAAAATTTTTTTAAAAATAAAAGAATAAAGGTGAACATGATCTATGTTCGGTCACCAGGCACACACAAGAAAGAGGATGCTTTTACCCTGCTCTGCTACTTTCTGCCTACACAAGTTTGCCCTCACACCCTGAGAATGTGTTCTGTATCTCCTAGCACCCCAACACAGTACTTCATATATTAGCTCTTAGCTCTCTCTGTTGTAGTCGTCTGGAAATTCATCTGTTCCCCCAGAACACTCTACAGGAATTGAGAACAGAGGCTGCCTTCTATTCTGTTTTGTCCTCAAGACAAGCGTAGTGCCTAGGACACAGAAGGAGCACAATAAATATCAGTTATATTTGCATTGTTTGTCTCTGGCAATGACCTAAATTCTCTGAGTGTTGGTTTGCTTACGAGTAAAATGAAGGTAATTATAATCCTTACTTCACTGGGTTGTTATGAGGACTAAATGCTCCATAAATGCTGCTGTTGTTGCTGTTGATAACTGGGGCCCAGTCAGTAATCATTATTCACTGATTAGAAGCCATCAGGCCCAAAAGCAAGCTATTTATAGGTGGAGAAATCACAAGAGAATATTTCACAAGAGGTCCAAGTGACTGTTCTCAAAATAAGCAGCAAATGAAATCGCACTATTCAGACAGACGTCCCCTTTCCTGGCATCTCCATAGTCATTACACCCTGGGTATTATTAGAGCTTTTAAAATACATGTCAACCTATTTATACATTCGTATTTACTACCTGTTATTCATTTGTTTGTAACAAATCACCAATGTAACTTATTAGAAGTCAGATAATATAATTTTAGTTTACTTTCTGCTGCATGTTTAAAAACTTTATTAGATTTTGTGGCATTGCAATACAGAAAACAAAAATTCTGGTGCTTTTTCTCTTTATTTCATTAAACGACTTTGCTCCAGAGTACTTGACATTTGTCGTTTACTTTTTTAGCAGTCCAGCTCTGTTCCTTACTAATTCATGTCCTCTACCCTGCAATGTTAGTCAATAAAATAAACATATTATGGAAGCAATTTATAATAGACACAAATTATGTCATTAAGAAATCATTCTTATGCTTAGGCTCTACGAAAATCAAGAATCATAACATCCCCTTTGTGCCATAAATTTTTAAGAAATTTCAAAACACACACACACACACTTTGGAAAGAGCAAATACACACAAAGTTCCAGCAGGCAAAGAAAATCTCTTTTTAACCCAAAATAACAATAATTCTTCGGAAGGAACCTCTGAGATGTCATCTAGAAAATAATGCTACTAAAAATAATGACAGGTGCAAGCTGACAATTAGAACTATAGTTACACATGATACCCAAGCAACCCCTGAAAAAAGAAAACGATCTGTTTTCAAAAGTCATATTTACTGGGGCACCTGGGTAGCTAGTCAGTTAAGCGTCTGACTCTTGGTTTCAGCCTAGGTCATGATTTCCTGGTTTGTGGGTTCGAGGCCCGTGCTTGGCTCTGAGCTGACAGCTGTGGAGTCTGCTTGGGATTCTCTCTCCATCCCTCTCTGCTCCTCCCCCACTGACTCTCTATGTCTCTATCTCAAAATAAATAAACATTTTTCCTTAAAAAGTCACACTTGTCAAAGATGTATTTTTTAATTAGTAACGGCAATGCCATTAAAAAATTTTTTTTGATGGAGAAGGAGAAGAAAGCTCACCAGCTAGAATTCACATGTATTGCCTTAAATAAAGGTACTTGGCACTTGCCAACCACTGAATTAATTTGACAGAAAAACTGAAGTTATTTGAATATTAATTGCATGATGAGAATTTATGTTGGCCGGAAGCCATTTTTAAGAGCTTATTACTTTAAGGTGATTTCTAAAACTCTTCCATTAAGAACACTATTCCAAAACTCCCGGAGTGTATTTAAATGTGGAGTAAGCTGTCTACTGCCCAGAAGACCCTGCAAGCAGTTTCGTTGAAAACACGCTGATAATGCCTCTGTCCTTTCAAATATACAAAGGTGATTTTGTTACTGAAATCACACATTCTGTCCTTAATTGAGATTATAATCGTCAGTCTTTGCCCCAAACAAGTTCTTAGGGAATTATACACCAGGTCGTCTACTTGATTTTGACCCACGGTAAAATGTCACAATTTGCCGTCCGTGATCACAACTTTGGCATCTCGACAGTGGCATGCGAGGCATGTCGCTTCCTGAATTGTTGCCAGCTAACGTTCATTTTGATATATGACTATCACCAGGGAAATTCAGACCCGTTCAGCCACTTATGTCTCACGTTAATACTCCCAAGAGGTTTTATGAAAGGCGCCAGCATTGCTACCCATTAGGAGTTGTCATGCAGTGTTTTATTTTGATATTTTACTTCACTGATTTTCATCATAGTTTCCTACCTAGGTTCCAGACACTATGACTGCATTCATAAACTTGCATATAATATGCATGTGAAATCATATTTCCTTCTTGGACGTGTTAGCAAAATTCCATCTGTCTGTTCCTTTTTAAACTGCTGAGTTTTCCACATCGAAAAGAGAATTGGGTTACAATTACCTACTGTGGCTTTTCATCAAAATAACGTTTTAAGTTGTATGTAATATTGTTCCATGTTATCCCTTGCCTGGGGAGTTTCAAAGATTTCACACACCCAGATTTTTCTACAATGAACCCAAAGACAGATTAAAGCATTTTCAAGTCGACAGGAATTTTTAGAGATTTTTCTAGCCTAACCCCGTCATTTTTCAGATAAGAAAGTTCAGCTCAAAAAGATTAGAGAAGCAGGAGTGCATGTGGGTGAGAATGTGAATTCTGGGGCCAGACTGCCTGGGTTCAAGGATGTCTCCACCACAGCCTTGTGGCGGGACGTTGCCAACTCACTTCACTTTTCTGTACCTTCATTTCTGTGTCTGCAAAATTTTGACAATAATACCTGTTATATAGGGTTTATGTAAGAATTTACATGAGCTAATAGATTCATTACCAGGAAAAACAGTTCTTCTCCATGCCCATAACTTCGGGGAAGAGGGAATTTCCTTAAGTACCCCTTAGTATGACCTTGGAAGAAGGGGTAGAATGGGGGAGCCCAGATCCTTGCCTTCCCTTTATCCTGGGATTAGCTACCTACAGAAGACTCAACTTTTGTTCTCTTCAATACGGGATGCCCTTAAGATGCCCTTCAGTGGAAAACCTATCAGTCAACCAGCAAAGCCCAAGACTGAATGTAGAAATCTATCGTATCCCAGGGCTTAGCATTTGGGAGCCTGTCGTTTGTTGCCAGGCTGTCTGATAATAGCTTCATTTAAAGGTGATATTTGGTTCTCCATCTGACCAGTTGTTCTCTCTCTCATTTGGTTCAGAACTCTGGCAAGAAAACACCAACATAAAGTGCGTAGTTCACAGAGTGCTTCACACAGAATGAGCACTCAAGTAGCATTAGCTGTTAACCGTCATTATTGTATCTTGCTCTAAGTCACCCGTTGCTTCAACACCAAAATTAACATTACAAACCAGATCCCTTAATTACAGTGCTAAGAGCTGATCTATGAACAGAAAAAAAGGACCTTTGATTATTTAATACCGTAGGGTCATATAATAATGTTTCGATTTCACAGTTCTTCAGATCCACTTAACAATCAATCCCTGTGCCCTTATTTGTTTTGTTTTGTTTTTTCAACGTTTTTTATTTATTTTTTGGGACAGAGAGAGACAGAGCATGAACGGGGGAGGGGCAGAGAGAGAGGGAGACACAGAATCGGAAACAGGCTCCAGGCTCCGAGCCATCAGCCCAGAGCCTAACGCGGGGGTTGAACTCACGGACCGCGAGATCGTGACCTGGCTGAAGTAGGACACTTAACCGACTGCGCCACCCAGGCGCCCCTCCCTGTGCCCTTATTTGAAGCAAACATATGCTATAAATATTGACCAAATATTCTTTGGGACCTACAATTCAAATAACAGTTATTTATATTCTTGCATAAAAATATTTAAGTCAGGGGTGCCTGAGTGGCGCAGTTGGTTAAGCGTCTGACTCTTGATTTCACCTCAGGTCATGATCTCACAGTCCTGAGACTGATCCTTGCGTCGGGCTCTGTGTTGGGCATGGAGGCTGCTTGAGATTATCTCTCTCCCACACCCTCTGCCTTTTCCCCATTTGTGTGCATATGCTGACTCTCTCTCTTAAACAAATTAAGTTGTATCTTGATATTTTGAGATACAAAAATATGGAAGTAAAAAAAAAAAAAAAAACAGCCACGCAGTGTTCATTTCTCACATGAAGAACCCACATTTCTTGGATTTGAGTTTTCAGTTTAAAAATGCTTCATTCCTCATCTTTATAATTTGAGGTTATATTTTCCTCTTAAATTTGCTATTTGGGGGCGCCTGGTTGGTTTGGTCGGTTAAGCGTCCGACTTCAGCTCAGGTCATGATCTCACGGTCTGTGAGTTCGAGCCCTGCGTCGGGCTCTGTGCTGACTGCTCAGAGCCTGGAGCCTGTTTCAGATTCTGTGTCTCCCTCTCTCTCTGCCCCTCCCCTGCTCATGCTCTGTCTCTCTCTGTCTCAAAAATAAACATTAAAAAAATTTAAAAAAAAATTTGCTATTTGGCCCTCCCCACAATTACATATACATAGACACACACACATACACACACTCCATATAGACCATACACATAGGGGGAATATTTTACTTGTTAGTAAATTTATTTTTTTTAATTTTGTAGTCTAATAAGAATGTCTATGAATGTTTGTACAGTAGAACTTTGAATAAGAGATTTTAAGTTTCTTTAGAGAAGTTCCAAGATCTTTTTCAATTGTGTTATTCATCATAAATCAGACCATATCAATTCCCTACTTAAAACCTCCGACATCTTCTCACCCCATGTAGAATCAAATCCTCTAGAGCCCTTCATGATCTGGCCCTGCCTCCTCTCTGACTTCACCTTTGGGGAACCCTCCCTGTCATTCAGGGCCTTCCAGCCAGTTTACCTCCTCGCTGTACCAGGACATGCCAAGAGTATCTCCATCTTGGACATTTGGACTTGCTCTTCCCTTTGCAAAGAACTGTCTCCTGTCACACATTTGCTTAGCTCGCCCCCTCACTTCACTCAAATGCTGTCTCTCAGACCGTTCCTTGCCATCTTTGTGCAAATATCCCCACTCTCACACTCTATCACTCTGTATCACTTTATCTTATCTTCATAGCCCTTATCACTACTTCATAATATATAGAGGTCACTTATTTCTTTATTTTTTTGTCCCCCCCCCCACTAAGATGGGAGTTTCAAAAAATTAGAGATTTAATTTACTTTACACCTGTATCTCAAGAACTTGGCAAATATTAGGCACTCAAAAATGTGTTGAATTGATAAATAGCAAATGAATCCTTGGTGTGCCAGTACTTAGCAAAGTCCCCAGCTCATCGTGAGCACTGGATAAGTGATGGCTGAATCAATGAATAAAATGTTTTGTTCAATCAAAAAATATTGCACCCAGAACAAAAGGCGTGACCCACGTGTCTTCAGACGTCTTAGAAACTTACCGGAGACAGAATAATTGCTGCACTAAAAATTTTTAAATGATACATAATACTGCACTAAGCTGTATGCAATCAGTTCTACAGTAATTGTGTCTCAATCAATGATATAGCTAATAAGTTCATGACTGCTCACGAAGCAGAGTCTGATAAAGGCCGGAATTCTCAAGTCAGAATTCACTGGGTAACCATTTGAGATAAATCTTAAAGAACTTATCAAATTTGGATAGATAAAGAGGAGTTGTTGGGGGGGGAGAATATCACAAGTAGGAAGAAAAAAAGCCAGTCGTGATGGAATTGTATTTTCTTTTTTTGTTTTGTTTTGGTTTTGGGTTTGGGCTTTGGGTTTTGGGAACTGTATTTTCTTAGTATTTTTTCAAGTAAAAGTGTTCTGTTGGAAGTACAGTTGACTCTTGAACAATAGGGTTTGAACTGCACAAGTGCAATTACACACAGATTTTATTTTTAATGTTTTTATTTATTTTTGAGACACAGAGAGACAGAGCATGAGCAGGGGAGAGGGCAGAGACAGAGAGAGACACAGAATCGGAAGCAGGCTCCAGGCTCTGAGCTGTCAGCACAGAGCCTGATGCGGGGTTGAACTCACGGACTGTGAGATCATGACCTGAGCTGAAGTCGGACGCTTAACCGACTGAACCACCCAGGCGCCTCCTACACACAGATTTTTTTAAATAATACAATACTGTAAATGTATTTTCTCTTCCTTTAATTTTCTTAATAACATTTTCTTTAGCTTACTTTATTGTAAGAATACAGTATATAATTCGTATACAAAATATGGGTTAGTCAACTGTGTTGACATTGGTAAGGTTTCCAACCAACCATAGGCTATTAGGGGTTAAGTTCTGAGGGAGTCCAAAGTTATATGCAGATTTTCAACTGGGGGGGGGGGGGGAGTAGGGGGGAGGTGCCCCTAACCCTTGTGCTGTTCAAGAGTCAACTGTACATAATATAACAGATTGTATCTCTTGGGCAATGTTGAGATTCTCATGATATGAAGTTTAGAATTAGGAAATAAAAATTAGAAGTTAATTATAATCACCCGCATCTTTCTTCGTGTGCTAATATGCCCAATTATTTTTGCCTAAAGTAATTTAAGTAGAAGTAATTTAGTATCAGTATTAGTAAATTCTGCCTATATAGAAAACTAAAATGCTTGTAGAAGAAAGGTTTTTAATATATTGAAGATATGGGAAGGGTACTGGAATATCTTCACATGGCCATATTCATAAACCTCATGCTTTTTATGATTACGAAATAAGTTATTGAAGATATTTTTAGAAATACTCATTATCTCTGACGTGCTCACTGTCTTAGCCTGTAGTTGACTAATAAGTAGCTTAAAAGGTATTCTCAGTTGCTTGTAATTCAATGTGGTAAAGCTGCTTATCAAAGTATGATACCTCCATGCCCTGAAAGAATTAGTGTGGGCTCCAAACTTTCAATAGGTTACACTTTAGTGAAGGATCAGGACAGTATATAATTTGTAAGAATTCATGCTTCATTGCTATATCCTCATATTGAACTTCTGATGCTATTTGACATTAGTCACCAAGTCAAAGCCAACATCCTGTTAGTAGAATGCACCACTGCGTCCCAGGGGAGTGAGTCAAATTCTGAGCAGAGATACCGCTGCAACCGAGGTATATGACTCTCCACTGGTTCAAAAAAAAACAAACCAAAAAAAGAAAAAAAACTCAAAAGAAATAGGTTTGAAGTGCACCATATTTCTTAAAAAACTGAAAAATTCAGGGCACCTGGGTGGCTCAGGCGGTTAAGCATCCAGCTTCAGCTCAGGTCAACATCTCACGGCTTGTGAGTTCGAGCCCCGCATCGGGCTCTGTGCGGACATCTGGGAGCCTGGAGCCTGCTTCTGATTCTGTCTCCCTATCTCTCTGCTCCTCCCCTGTTGTCTCTCTCTCTCTCAAAAATTAATAAACATTAAAAAAAATTTTAAACAAAAAAAACCTGAAAAATTAAAACAGCTGAAAAATTGGTGTCTTACTGAACTGCAAGAATAAGTTAGTAAAATAATGCCCTCATTCAAAAAATAGTAAAGAATACCTGTTTCCAATTTCCTTCTTCCTCTTTCCAGTGAATATGTTGAAGCTAGAAAAGTGAAATAAACTATATTAAATAGAAATCCGACCAGTCTGCCTTCATTTGACATTATAAATGAACACGTGGGGCATATGAAAGGTATTTGTGAGGAGACCTTTCTTAATGAAATGGTCATCTTAAGGTCCCTCTACCCTCATTTTCCTGGAGAGAAACTTTTAATTTACATCACCATGCATGTTAACTGTTTTCCAGTCAGTCTGTTGTCAAGCATGTGGCATGGGAAAGAGTGTCTGCATTTTTGAGGCTACCTGTATTCCCTGATCTTAGAAGATAGTAAGAGAGTGGAACCAATAATGGCTAAGGATTGAGTCAGAACTAAAAACTATATTCTTTCACTATCTGAACAGCTAAATTCCAATTACATCAATGAGTTTCTTTTCATTTTCAAACATATAAGCAGATATTATATAGACGAATGTTAAAAGAATTCACTGAATTTGCTTGAAAGATAAAGGCAATGTACAAAATGATAGTAAGACACATCTAACAACATCCAAATACAGTGACTGAGTGTTGACTCAGGATTTCAACTCAACAATTTGGAAAACATTGCTACACATGAAGTTTAGGCTGACGCTCCAAATTCTAATAATACTACCCATGAGCAATGTGACATTTATTTAATCTTCCTCGATTATCTGTCCTTACTGGAAAATGAGGGTAAAAGTTCTACCTCCCAGAATCACTGTGAGAATCAAATAAGATATTTCAAATGTGTATTGAGACAAAGTATGGGTGTGAAAATATTTCATAAATTGTAAAGTGCTAAACACATGGTAATTATAAATACATTTGATTTTTTTATTTGTGCAAAAGGACACAAAATGAGATTAACCATCATTTTTAATTACTATAGAAGGACATTCTATGCTCTTATCTAAAGCTGACCCATCCACTTATGTATTTGATTTTCAGTCTTCTGCCTACTCAAGGCCACACCGGCATTTCTCACCTCTCTATGCCGCATTATTAATGTGGCAAACTAACCATTTCCTTCAACA
Organism: Panthera onca; assembly: GCF_046562875.1. Classification (NCBI taxonomy): domain Eukaryota; kingdom Metazoa; phylum Chordata; class Mammalia; order Carnivora; family Felidae; genus Panthera; species Panthera onca. The sequence goes on along the minus strand of NC_138342.1, from coordinate 150,157,830 downwards.
TACAAACATGCTGTCATTTACCCCATCTTTAACCACACTTTTATTCCCATCTTTGACTCCACTTTTCTTTGCACAAGATACCATCATTTCACAACTCCCCTTAAGGCAAGTCTCAAAGCATGGTCTAGAGTGACTATTTCAAATTCGTCTCCTCACATTCTGTCTTATGTCACTTTTGACGGACTTGCTGTCTCTCCTCTCTATAAAAAAACATTCTCATCAAAGTCACTGAAGACCCCCATGTTGCTAAATCTGAAGATCAATTCTTTTTGTTCATGTTACTTGATCGAGCAACAGCATTTGATACAATTGATTCAATTGATATTGGTATTTGGTATCCTTTTTTAAAACTCATCTTCCGGAATACCACGTTCTTGGATTTCTTGCCACCTGGCTGATCACCGCTTCTCAGTTTCCTTTTCGTAGTTTCTTCTCTTTTGCCAGAACTCTTAAGATGAACATTGCTCGGAGCCCAGTCTTTGAGCCTCTTCTCTTCAATATCTAGAGTCACTTGTAGTGAGCTCAGCCTCACAGCTTTAAGTACTATCTGTACCACAATGACTCCCAAAGTTTCTCTCCTGAACTCTAAATGTGAATATCCAAACTTCTATTCAACATTTTCTCTTGGATATTGTGATAGGCAGAGTTCTAAGGTGGTCCCTCAAGATTCCTGGCCCCTGGTATACATGCCCTGAAAAATCCCTGGGACTGTAAACATGATGAATCTTCCTCCTGTGGTGATGTTATGTTACATGGCACAGTTAAATCTTAAAAGGCAGGGTGGGGGTGATAAAATTAAGAGAAATTTTAAAAACAATCCCTTTTATAATTACATCAAAGGAATAAAATACCTAAGAATAAATTTAACCAACGAGGTGAAAAACCTACATACTGAAAACAATAAGACATTGATGAAAGCAGTTGAAGGCAACACAAATAATTGGTAAGGTATTCCATGCTCATGGATTGGAAGAATGAAGATTGTTAAAATGTACAAAGCAATCTACAGATTCAGTGAAATCCCTATCAAAATTCCAAAGGCATTCTCCACAGAAATAGAACAAATAATCCTAACATTTATATGGAACCACAAAATATCCCACATAGCCAAAGAAATCTTGAGAAAGAAGAACAAGCTAAGAGATCACCCTCCCTGGTTTCAAACTAATATTACAAACACAGGAATTAAAATAGTATAGTATTGGCACAAAAACAGACACATAGATCAATGGAACAGAATAGAAAGCCAAGGAATAAATCTCCATATATATGGTCAATTAATTTACAGCAAAGAAGGCAAGAATATACGAGGGGAAAGACAGCCTCTTTAATAAAGATGGGAAAACTAGTCAGCTACATGCAAAAGAATGAAACTGGATCACTCTCTCACACTATACACAAAAATTAGCTCGAAGACTTGAGTTTAATTAACTTAAAGACTTGAATATGATACCTGAAACCACAAAACTCCTAGGAAAAAAATCTACGCATCGACTTTATTCTTGGAAATAATTTTTTGAACCTGACTCCAAGAGCAAAAATAAACATGGGACTACATCACCCTAAAAAGCTTTGCACAGTGAAGGAAACCACCTACAAAGTGAAAAGGCAACCTACAGAATGGGAGAAGATATTTGCAAACCATATATCTGATAGGGGATTAATATCCAAAGTACCTATAAATTATAGAACTCCTACAACTCTATAGCAAAAAAAAAAATATATTTTTTCAATTAAAATATGGGGAGAGGATTTGAATAGACATTTTTCCAAAGAAGATGTACAGATGAGCAACAGGCACACAAAAAAATGCTCAACATTACTAATCATCACTAATCAAGAAAATGCAAATCAAAACCACAATGAGACATTATTACCTTACACCTGTTAGAATGGCTATTATCAAAACAACTAGAAATAGTAACTATTGGCCAAAATGTGGAGAAAAGAGAACCTTCATTTACTGTTGGTGGAAATGCAAATTGGCGCAACCACTATGGAAAACAGTACGGAGTTTCCTCAAAAAATTAAAAATAGAACAATCATATGATCCAGTATTTCCACTTCTGGGTATTTACCTGAAAAAAAAAACAAAACACCAATTTGAAAAGATAAGTGCACCACTATGTTTATTGCATCATTATTTACAATAACCAAGATCTAGAAACAACCTAAGTGTTCACTGATGGGTGAATGGATAAACAGGATGTGGTATATATGTACAATGGAATACTACTTGGCCATAAAAAAGAATGAAATCGTGTCATTTGCAATGACATGGATGGACATTGAGGGTATTATGCTGAGTGAAATTAGAAAGACAGGGAAAGACAAATACCATATGATTTCACTTATATGCAGAATCTAAAAAAACAAAACAAAACAAGCACTCATAGATAACAGACAGCAGACTGGTGGTTGCCAGAGGGGAGGAGAATAAGGAGGTGGGTGAAATGGGTGAAGGGGAACAAGAGTTACAAACTCCCAGTTGTAAAATAAATAAATCATGGTGGGGGGGGGGGGGGCTGGGGGGTATAATGTACAACATGCTGACTACAGTCAGTAACAATGTATTGCATATTTGAAAGTTGCTAAGACAAAGGATCTTGAAAATTCTCATCCTAAATTGAAAAAAAAAACTAACCAGGTTTACTGCCTTAATCATTCTCAGTGTATACAAATATCAAATCATTATGTTGAATATCTTAAACTAATATGATATTATACATTATATTAAATAAAATAATATTTCCAGAAAAAGGCAGAAATAATATAGGATGGTTAAGCATTTGCTGTTACCTATACTTTAATCTAATCATCTACTCTTTTTTAAACAGTTACTTATGTTTTCTAGTAATAGTTTGTTATACATAGCTCCTTTTCAGGTTGCTTGATACTTAAAGTTCAGGCAAATTGTGAATATTTTTTTTTTTTAAAGATGGGGGTGGGAGATATCCAGGTGGGCTTAACCTAATCACATGAGCCCTTTAAAAGCAGAGAGCTTAAAAAAAAAAAATTAAATAAATAAATAAATAAATAAAAGCAGAGAGCTTTACACAATACAGAAGTATATCAAAATGTCAAATCATTTACCTTAAATATTTAAAAATATTATGTTAATTATACTTCCATAAAATTGCAAGAGGCGAATGTCAAGCCCAGTAAGAAAATGTGAAAAATAGTAATAAATAAATAAATAAAAGCAGAGAGCTTTAAAAAAAAAAAAAAAAAAGCAGAGAGCTTTCTCCAGCTGGTCTCAGAAAAGGAAGTGAGAAAATTGAAGCATGAGAGGAATTCAACAGGAGGGAAATTTTCCTTTGCTGAGGGAGGAGAAGGCCATAGAGCAAAGACCTCAGGGTGGCCTCTAGTTGCTGAGAGCAGCTCCCACCTGACAGCAGGAGAACAGGGACCTGAGTCCTAGCACCACAAGAAACCGAGTTCTGCCAACAACTTAAATGGGCCTAGAAGTGGATTTTTCCCCAGAGCTTTCAGACAAGAATTCAGCCTTCCCGACACCTTGATTGTAGCCTTATGAAACCCTGAACCGAGAATCCAGCCACGCACAGCCTGACTTCTGACCTACAGAACTCTAAGTGGGTGTTATTTGAATCCACTCCACTTCTGGTAATTTGTTACACAGGGAAAGGGCAGGGCAAAAGAAAGAAAAAGAGGGAGAGGAAGAGAGAGAGGAGGGGAGGGAGGGAGAGAGAGAGGGAGAGAAACAGAGAGGAAGGAAGGAAGGGAGGGAGGGAGGGAGAGAGGAAGGAGTAACTAAGAAAATACAAATGTGTAACCCCCACAGATCATGGAACTCCACTGTTCACAATGCTGCCACGAGTCCTCGTTTTACTAAGAGCGAGTATGACAGCAAAGAGAGAAACAGGTTTCCCGTCCTGTTACCAGGATCCCAAAGAGGAAAAAACAAGGAAAGAGGTATTTGAACAGAAGTTCCAACAGAGTATAATTTTACCTCCAGCCACACTTCTCTTTTCATTGGACAAATTTATTTATTTTTTTTTTAACGTTTTATTTTATTTTTGAGACAGAGAGAGACAGAGCATGAACGGGGGAGGGTCAGAGAGAGGGAGACACAGAATCGGAAGCAAGCTCCAGGCTCTGGGCCATCAGCCCAGAGCCCGACGCGGGGCTCGAACTCACGGACCGCGAGATCGTGACCTGAGCTGAAGTTGGCCGCTCAACCGACTGAGCCACCCAGGCGCCCCTCATTGGACAAATTTATAAACAAACTCAGTAAAGGAAAAGTTCCCGATTATCTCAACACCCTTGAATTTTCTGCCAACAGTAAAAGGGCTAGACAAGTCTCTGCTTTGAAAGCTTCCATTGGAAACTGTTGTGATTTAAAAAAAAAAAAAAAAAAAAAAAATTGGAAATTGGAATTCATTTCCAGCACCTCTGCTATTTCCCAGCCACAGGACCCTGGCAGACCCCATGGCCTGTGAGGCTCAATTTCTCATCTGAAATGGAAGTTTGTGAGGCCTGCCCTGCCCCATTCACAGGGCCACTGTAACAATTAACTGAGATTCTCATGTTTGGGGAAAATGCTCTAACGAAAGAGCTCTGTGCATATGTATATCCTTATTTATAACAAAACTGCTTAGCAGTTCCCTGGTGAATGAGTGGCTTCTCAGCACCTCATCACTCCTCCTGGAGCCAATGAACCTCCCTATAAAGTTACAAAGATTTCCAGACCTGCAGGTGACCCTTAGGCTTGGGTGCTGGTTGCTTACCCTGTGACCAAGTAATGAAGAGCACGTTATGGCTCGTAAATTTTCAGAGCTGTCTTTTTCCTGCAGAATTTGAAAAGAAGGCGGAAAGGGGGATTGGCGCTATTTGGTAAATACATCCATTCCTTCCTCTTACACAGCGATCCCAGCGTTCAGATGTCAGCTAGTATTACAACAAATTTCAACTTCTGCCTTTCTTCATTTCCACATCCCCAGCCTTGCTGAGGAAAAAGAAAATGACAGAACAACCCCAGGAAAGAGCAGAGCAATGGTCCCAAGGAGAAGTGGCATTGTAGGAATGTGCTGTAGGTGCCTGCGTGAGTAATTCTGGTAGCGTGGTGCTCAGCCGTGAGAGGTTTCTGGCCCGTTGCGCTTCCCGTGGCATTGCCATCACATGTGGTGTGCCTTCCCAGTGTGATTCGGGTATTCTGACAGAGGCTACAGAAAAAAATACAGCCACTAGAAGAGAAGCCTGAAAACCAAGTAGGAAAAACCTTAGAAGAAAGAGCGATTATCATAGTCTCTAGAAGCCATAGTTTGGATTCCGATGGACCACATCACACCCACCACAGATGAACTCAAACCAGAGCAGATCTTCGTGAGTCGTTTTACAAGGCCTGCGTTCTTTCACACCTCTGAGCTGTGTCTACGGTAAGAGCTTCATGTAGCCTTCATGCCGTATGAGGTATCTTCTGTCTCTCTCCAAAGTCCAGCCTGTGTGAAATTCATCATCTGATGATGTCTAGTTGGGTCCAGCCAAAGGGGATCATTACCAGGAGAGCAGAAGGAAAAGGAGAGCGAGATCTCAGGTTGTATCATGCCCCCCAAACTTACATTCTCACACCGGGGGCACCTCGGGCTGCTGTGTCTCTCAACCAAGGTCGCTGTTCATCTCAAGGCATTACTGCCCCTCCTCCTGGTAATCAGGTCTCCATGCCCTCCAGCTTGTCCCTTTGGGTCTAGGGATTGTGACAGCTCTGTTATTAATGGCCCTGAAAATACTTTCCGTACACCATCACCGCTGCTTTATAAATTTATTCAACCCTCCTCAAGTTCTCCATTTTGCAGGTAGCATCTGTTTCTTGGTGAGCCCCTGCCTGATACAGTTGCCAATTGAATGAGCATGTCCTAAATATTTCTTTACCTCGTTTGTCAGACACATGACATAAAAGAGCCCCTTGGTAGAAATTCTATCTAATTTTAGCACATCCTATATAAGAAGCGTCTTTATATTTTAATAACTATATCCTTCGGGGGGTGCCTGGGTGGATCAGTCAGTTAAGCGTCCGACTTCAGCTCCAGTTCTGATCTCACGGTTCGTGGGTTTGAGCCCCACGCGGGGCTCAGCCCCACATCAGGTTCTGTCTGGAGCCTGACAGCTCAGGATCTGGAGCCTGCTTCGGATTCTGGGTCTCCCTCTCTCTCTGCCCATCTCCTGCTCGTGCTCTCTCTCTGTCTCTCAAAAATAAATAAACGTTAAAAAAAATTTAAGTAAAAAAAAAAGTATATCCTTCGAATCTCACCTTAAATGTCTCTTCTTCCAACCTGTATTCCCCAAACCACGATCTCTTTTGTAGCATCTTGCTTTTCTTTACTGTTGCCTAGCACGGTTTCTTGTTATATACGTTTGTTTGTTTTCGTGTTCAATGCCTATTGCCCACCAGATCTTAAACTTCACGAAGGCAGCAGCTATGCTCCTCGTCTTCAGCACTGTGTTCCTCACCAAGCACCCTGGACCATGATTGATGTGCAATAAACATGTGCTGAGTAGGTGACTGAGTTAAAATAGTTCAGGGGGAGGGGCGCCTGGGTGGCACAGTCCGACTTCAGCTCAGGTCACGATCTCGCGGTCCGTGAGTTCGAGCCCCGCGTCAGGCTCTGGGCTGATGGCTCGGAGCCTGGAGCCTGTTTCCGATTCTGTGTCTCCCTCTCTCTCTGCCCCTCCCCCGTTCATGCTCTGTCTCTCTCTGTCCAAAAATAAATAAAAAACGTTGAAAAAAAAATTAAAAAAAAAATAGTTCAGGGGGAGAAGAGCCATCTAATTCCTCATGCCAGACACATTTCAACCTCAACACCTATGTAGCTTGCCCCACCCTCCCAATACAGGTCAGGGTTATCATCCTCCTTGTTCCTCGCCTGCCCAAATACAAGCATTCCATAGCACCTTAAAGCCCTCATTGGTCTTCTTCCTCTCTCTACTCCTGTATAAGTGAGTGTTGCTTCCCTAAAATAGACTGTAAGCATCTAGAATATAGAATCTATGACTTAGATTTATTTTGTATCCCCTATCAAGCACTTTAAATAGGAAAATCTATTGTATGGAAACCAATTTGACAATAAATTTCATATTAAAAAAAAAAAAAGAAAAGAAAATCTAGGACTGAGTCCGCCCTAGGCCAAGGGTTCTCCACAATGGCACCAGAGCTATACGGCTGACAAAGGGGCTCAAAATAACCTATCGGAAATATTTTACGTAACTGCGGGATGGATAGAGAAGGTCTAAGACTCAGACCTCATTTCAATTACGAGGCCTCTGTAGCGCAGAATCAAATATCTTTCAGGCCCTGACTCCCATTCTGCATCATTCAGCCACACAATTCTTTGCCGAAACAGAAACATCCCTCATCAAGAAATGTTTATATCCCAACACAGAAAAAAAACACATTAAAAACTCCTTAGCACTATTTTAAACCTACTCCAGCATGCCAGAATTTTTGCTGTACGTGCATCTGCCACCACTGGACTTCTACTGCCAAGGGGATCATTTCTTTGTCTATATTCTCCAGTGAGGAACTTATAGATACAGTTTTCAGATCAATCCAGTCTCCGGTAAAACAGAGGAAAGACAGCACAAAACCCTGACAGCATTACCTGCCAGGCAACAACTTTTGATTCAGCGTAATTTAAATCATGTGTCTAATTACCTAGTTATTTCAATATAACTGTGTTTTGTATTGACTTTTGGGAAAGCCTCCTTCGTTTGTTATTTTCTCCTACCCTTACGGGAAAAAAAAAATTTAAGAAACCAATAAATTTTTGCAATAGTCAAGCTGATTTCGGAGCTCATGACAATTGCATGAGCTAAAGTGCCTGCCTTTAATGAGGATACACCCTTTTAAAATAGAAACTTGAAACTTTCAGAAGGATGTATTGAGAAGTTTATTATATTCCTTTGTGTTTTATCTTCTTCCTGGTTCTTACAAATGGGCCCTTTTGGAAGAGAAATGGATTCTGCTTAATCTGCCATAGATCTGATCTGGCTTCTCTTTGAGAAAACTGTAGATGAGACTGACCAGACTTAGCCACACTTTGGGTTCATCTGGCCCAACCTGCAGCATCTACAAAAAGCATTTAACTTAACTTCTTGCATCCTATCAAAGTTAGACGCTGTTGAAATAGCCCTTGAATTATTTCTTACCCCAAATCATACAGTATAAGGCAAAGGCTCAAAGCCCAGAAAGTACCGTTGCCCAGACTGAGAAAAGTGAATTCTAAAAGCCCCTTTTGTTTTCCAACAAGGTTAAAATCACAAGTTCAACATGCGATAATGCATAGAAGATTGATACACAGTGTGTATAAACATGGTGACAGAGAATACCAAGAGCCGTCCATCCCATCATGACGCAGTTCAAAATTTGACATGTTTGAACTCTCAACACACTTGGCGAACTTCCGGTAAGCTCTACCAATCATAATTAACCACTAATGAAATTTTACTAGGAAAAAAATTACAAGCCATATTCAAAATCTCTTTATGTCTGAGGGAGCAAATTCCGTGAGAATGATTGCCTTCCTATATAAGAGACTGCCACAGAAAGGCTCAGAAACAAATCTGTCCCCAACAGCTAATAATTCACCTATTATCAAACCCTCTAGAATCATAATACCTCAGTCCCAACTGAGGGGCTGCAAATATGTGACAAAACAATTGATGAATGGCAGTGACCAACTGAATTGGTAATGTGCCTTGGGATTTAGGAACTCCACCCACCCTATGTGTGAGAAGAATTTATGAAGATAACATGACATGCTAATATATTTTTACAGCTTAAACAAGATATTCCATGCCATTTTTGAGCACCACACATAGTTTATCAATATAACTCTTAAGACCTTTATCCCCTTTTGTTTCTTTGCCGCTGCACATAATATAATTATCAAAAAGGTTAAGACTTACGAGTGGAAGCATTTGAACCCTAGACAGAAGCTCTTTTTTTCCCTTCTTTCTCCATTTCTGTTGTGTTCATTGGTTCATTTTGACTTTGGTTGTTTTTGTTGCAATTGTCTGAATACAATCTTCAGCCATGACAGAAACATAACAAAAAATTATAAATGGCTGAGATGTGACCTTTGAAAAACTTTATTCTTCTTTCTCCTTTGAGATGGGTCAGGTGGTACATCAAATCCTAAAGCAGCATTGGCTAGAGTTCAGGTATCTTTCAGAAAGAAATCAAGGTCACCACCTCTGAAGGACAAAACTGTTAGTTCGTAGGTAGAAAAGACATCAGCTCCGTCCTCTCCCGGCTGTTGGTGAATGTCAGATCTACTTCTGAAAGCTGTTTTCATTCTCTAACACAGTTGAGCAGTTAATTATAGAAAAGTACTTCAGGCTTCTCTGCTTAATCACATTTAAAGTATAAAAAATGTATGCTGCTATATTGAGTGGTCAAGAAAATTCTTGTAAATTGAAAGAGTTAATATATACCAGGCTTGTCACTGCTTGTGATAAAAAAGAACAAGCAGCTAATAGATGGGGAGTCATTAATATATGCCTCACACAATGTACTTTCCCTGAATTAGCTCACTCAGTCCTTACACAACCCTAAGAGATAGAAACTATTATGATGGCCATTTTCTAAATGAGGAAACAAGCTTCTGGAGTTTAAATAAGGTAAACAAAAACAAAAAGCCTAGTAAGTGGAAGAGCTGGAACCTTGAACTTGAGCTTAATCTACTACAAAACCCATGGCCATTAAAAGCTAGATTTAACAGTTTCTGCAAAATTCATACACACTCCATGTTGCTTTGAAATTTTTCAAATACAGAGCATGCCCTGGAATAAGATTTAACCATACCACAAATCCTTTAAAATCAAACAAATATGAGTGAGAAACACCACCGATTGTGAACAGCACGGTCTTGGGAAATTTACTCAAATTCACTAAGGTTCAGTTTTCTCACGTGTATGAAGCTTACAAGATTATTAAAAGGTAAGTAAGATCACATGTGTCAGTACATAGTAAAAGACCAATAAATGGAAGCATTCTCCCCGTTAATCCATTTAGAGATTTTCAATATTTAAGATAACTCAATTCAAAAATGAATGACCTTACACATATTTTCCCTCTTTCGTGCCTACCTGGCATGTAGCAGGTCACTTCATGACTATCTATTAGGAAAAACTGAGTGTTTCTAGAAAGCCTGAGCAGGAAAATATTATCTGATTGGAACTCTAGCAATGACTTCCTCCTATCACACTTGGCCACTCTAGAATTTGTTATGTAAAATGGCAGTAAACTCAGATAAAGTTTATGCTCTCATGTAAGAGCATATCACATTCTGACACTGAAACTTCAAATCACCAACACACAACAGGTGACCTCAGACATCTACAGAAGCATCACTTTAAAAAGATGCGCAAATACATTGCTGATAGAAAAAGATTCAACCATAGGTCTAGAGCTGTCCCACCCACTGGCCACATTGACTACTGAGCATTTAAAATGTGATTGGTTCAAGGATGCCTGGGTGGCCCAGTCAATTAAGCATTGCACTCTTGGTTTCAGCTCAGGTCATGATCTTACAGTTCATGAGTTCGAGCCCCACATCAGCTCTGCACTGACAGCACAAGACGTGTTTGGGATTCCCTCTCTCCCTCTTTCTCTGATCTTCCCCCACGCACTCTCTCTCTCTCAAAATAAATAATAAAACTTTTTTAAAAATACACATATACATATATGTGTATATATATATATATATATATATGTATATATATGTGTATATATGTATATATGTGTGTATATATATATGTATATATGTGTATATGTATATGTATATGTATATGTATATGTATATGTATATATACATGTACATGTATATGTATATATGTTTGGTCCAAAATGAAATCTACTCTAAGAGTAAAGTAAACATTAGATTTTGAAGACTTAGTATGGGGGGAAAATGTAATATTTCTCACTAATAATTTCATATTGACTACATGTTGAAATAATTCTACTTTGGGGGACACCTGGCTAGCTCAGTCGGTGGAGTGTGCAACTGTTGATCTCAGAGTTATGAGTTCAAGCCCCACATTTGGTGTAGAGATAACTCAAAACCTTAAAAAAAAAAAAAAAGAAAGAAATGATTCTATTTTGGATGTATCACATGTAATATTAACATATATAAGACATAACACACTAATCTCTATTCATACATTATTGAAATTAATCTCACATGTTTCTTTTTATTTTTTAATGTGCCTATTATAAACTTTAATAATGTGAACTTTACTGGTTCACATTTTATTTTAATTGTTCAGTGCTGTCCTGGAGTGTTTACCAAATCTAATCAAGGCAATTTAAAAATAATATAATTTATTAGTGAAGAAAACAGAAAAGACAGGTAAGTTCAGAATCTAGGAAACAGATTAAAAATCATTCAGTATATCTTTGGGACTGTTTAGAGAGAAATCATTCAGTATACCTTCGGGACTGTTTAGAGAGAGTAAACTCTGACTTTTAATGAACAATATTATTTACTGAAATGGAAATAATTCTACAAAAAAATTAATTATTGCATTAATTATTTATTTACAAAAAAATTAATTATTGCTGGGGCTGTCATAACAAAAACATACTGCAGGGGCGCCTGGGTGGCTCAGTCAGTTAGGCGGCCGACTTCGGCTCAGGTCATGATCTCACGGTCCGTGAGTTCAAGCCCCGCGTCGGGCTCTGTGCTGACAGCTCAGAGCCCGGAGCCTGTTTCGGATTCTGTGTCTCCCTCTCTCTGACCCTCCCCCGTTCATGCTCTGTCTCTCTCTGTCTCAAAAATAAATAAACGTTAAAAAAAAAATTTAAAAAAACATACTGCAGACCGAGTGGCTTAAACAACAGAATTTTATTTTCCCACAGCCCTGGAAGTCCAACAAGGTGGGCACAGGTTTGCTTCCCTATGAGACCTCTTTCTTTGATTGACCCATGACCACCTTCTCATTGTGTATTCACTTGGTCTTCCTCTGTGTGATCACAGGTATGTGTCCTAATCTTTTCTTAAAAGGACACCTGTCATATCGGATTAAGACTGAACCTTTATGACCTCATTTTACCTTATTTACCTCTTTAAAGGTTCAACCTCCAAATACGCTCATATTCCGAGGCATTGAGGGTTAGAACTTCAACATGTAAATTTGGCAAAGATACAATTCAGCCCACAATACTCAACTATAGTAATTTAAAGGAAACCCATTAGGAATATTTGCCGGGGGGGGGGGGGGGGGTTGTTCCTGATTATAGAAAGTTTCTAATATATTACGGATCTCCTAAGTGAATCTACCTAGCTAAAGGGAAAACTCACTCCAAGTGATCAATATTTGTAATCCCACAGACATGCATTTCTCTTTACAGAAATACTTTCGACCTCTACTTTCTAAATCAACCTCTTGTGGGTCTTTTTAATATGAATCGGTCTCCCAGAGTTTAACCCTCCCTGGAAGGTAATACTTTTCTCTCCAGACACAGCGGAGGCATTCTGAGCATCATTGTACAGTCCGGTGTAGGGCAAGACTATGGACCCAACATTCATATCAGCTGAGTTTTCAGTTACCCTAACAAAGCTCTTTATGATCTATTGCAAATGTTTCTGAATAGCTGGTTGAGTTGATGTGGTATGATAGTTAACAAAGTCCTCAAAATGACACAGATTTGAGATTAAATCCCTGCTCTGCTAGTTTCTAACTATATGATTCAAAGAAGGTTGTTCAGCCTCTTGCATCTCAGTTTCTTCATCCGTGGTAGAAGAAAAATAAGGATCCTCCTAACTGTACAATGAGGATAAGGATGAAATGCCATGATTTAATGAACTTCCTGCTCCAACAAATTTGAACAACTAGTTTTCTCCATCATTCTCTACTTCACCACCTAACACCCAGGTAGACAAGAGATGACAAGCCTTTTCACCAGCTTTCTTTAGGAACTCTGTATCTAGACACTGTGTTTGGTCTGTGGCTAAGGGGCCTATACCCATTAACACAAGCTGGAGTTGCAATTAAAGAAAAGTAACAAAAAAAGATTATGTTTTCAAAAGAGGTCTTTGAAAACGGCACCAAAAATACATTATAAGAGAAGAAGAGAGCACAGAAAACCAGTTTCATGAACCCCATCAGTAGATGTCTTGGGTGTAAGAAAAAGAAAAGGGATTAGAGAAGAAGTAGATTATTAGAAGCGTGTGGTTGGCAATATCAAAAGGGAATTCTGAGTTCAGTTTCCACCCAAAAAGGAATCCAGGAACAAACCCGGGGGAAACTGACCCAAAAATACTACACTCAGAGGTGAAACAAGAGCCATAAGGTGAGTCCAGCTTTCCTGACATATTGGGGAAATATGTTTGAACCAAATCTGAAAAAGTAAGAGCAAATTGTCTCACTTAATTGTAGGAAATAACAGGTTTTATGCCCCCCATGCATGCCCATTTGGGTTCCTTAGAATCCAAGAAGAATTTGAAAAATCTTGTCAACAAGACAAGCAATCTGGAGTGAAAAAATTGTTCCTGACTAGTCTTTCAGAAGGATTACCGTAACGTCTGGTTGGGATTGCATACTTACTTGAATCTTTCCTGAAAAACCTTTAACTTTAAAAAGGAAGCACTCAGTTGCTTCAGAAGTTGAGAACATTAATTACACGTGTTTTTTTTTTAATTTTCTGTCATTTTATGAAAATATATCCCACCAAGTAAATGTTGATCCTTATGTCAATGGTGAAAACAGCCCACTGAAGTGCTCTAGCTTTGTATTTCTTTTCCATGAGACTATTCTTTCTGTATACTGCTTGTAAGTTTAATCTAAGCTACATTTGATAAAATTTTCCTTTTTTTAATTTTTTTAACATTTATTCTTTCTAGACAGAGCATGAGCAGGGGAGGGGCAGAGAGAGAGAGGAAGACACAGAATCCGAAGCAGGCTCCAGGCTCTGAGCTGTCAGCCCAGAGCCTGACGCAAGGCTTGAACTCAGAAGCTGTGAGATCATGACCTGAGCCAAAATCAGACGCTTAACTGAGCCACCCAGGTGCCCCTCAAATTTTGTCCCTCAGGAACAAAACCAGTAATTGTGTTGTGACCCAAACAGTTTGTATTGGTTTGTCACACTTGTCATTGTCTCATCACTAAGCCTGAGCCAGAAATCTTGAAGTTGCTGTAGGATAATAATATATCTGGCCTCTGATCCCACTAGGGTTTTTTAATCTGTGGTCAAAATATAGATGAGGATGTGGCTATTTGTGACGGTCATTGAATATAGAAATACTTTCACTTGTGTTCACAACTTAATCAGTTAATGCTTACATCCTCATGTCCCCTTTATGTGTTAAGTGGAGTTGAATGACTATTTATAAGAGACATCTAGAGACCAGACAGCTCAAACTTCTCTGGGAGATATAGACAGAGAGATGATAGATGATAGATGATAAAGGGAGAGAGACAGAGATGATGATAGATAGATGACAGAATAGAGATAGATAGATAATGAGCTCTCAGTAGATAATAAAAATAAGTAAGGCCACCCTTTGGTCAAAGACAAGAAGAGCAATATTGCCTAAAATTGAGAGTGAAAATGGGACAGAAAATCTTGAAGACTGGGCACAGGTTCCAGCCAAACATTCTAACAAGCTCTGACATTTGCTTGTGTGCCTGAGAAGAACTAGTCATTCCAGTTTCCAGTATATGAATAGCCCTGTAATTAAAATTACTTTTTCACTTTTTTTAAATGGCAATTTTTTTTCCATTCTATGTCAGTCAAATGATCCCTGTACTTGTTGATTTGCCCAAACCACACTTGAGCTGTTTGAGTAATCAGCCCATGATTTTGACTGATAGAGAGCCAGTCAAGAAGAAAAAAAAAAGGTAAAAATTAGCTAAGAGTTCAACCTTCCACTTTTGTTAGGTAGACATAGCCTTTGAATCAAGAAGTATGACATTTTCAGAAGAGTTCTCAGTAAACATCGTAGATCTCTAATAGCAGCTACACAATGTACAGAGATATTCCATCGCTATTAAAATCATTTGATCATCATCAGAATCATTCATGTCATTCCATCACCTCAACCAGGTGCAGAGGCAATTGCAAAGGTGTATTTTCAGGGAATAAATTATTACTGAGGAAAGTAAATGAATCTGTATAAATATACCTCCACAGGGAAGAGTTACATAAATAACAACAAAGCAATGCCCAAAATTCTGCAATCCAGAAAGGATGCTGTTTTATTACCAACTGATTATAAATATTTATTCCACACCTACTGTACATCATATTGGTCCTTTTGGGGGGTAAGTCAAATATATAAAACAGTGATAAAAAAGACAGTTGCTCCAAGCATGCTTAGTTGGTGAATTCTTCCTGATTATCTCTGTCTACGTGAGGAAATAAACATAGCTGAACCCCTTTGATGTGCCAGACACTGTTAAGTGCTGGGAATATAAAAATAAATAAGATGCAGTCCCTGCCACAGATGAAATCACAGTCTAATGGGAGAGAGACTACAGTTCTTACCATCTAACGTGCTAAGCTCTGTAACAGCATGACAATGATGGACAAGATACTAACACAACCATTTCACATAATCGATTCAGTTTGAAAATAGAACTGAGCATATTTTAACAGTAGCTGCAGTAGATGTGGAGTGACAGCTCCATTTTGTCTCCATCACCCCACGTGGAACTCAGTCTCTCTAACCCTCGGAGGACTGTTCTCTGTAGAATGGGTAGCTGGAAACAAAAAGGTCATTCTTTCACCCTACAGACTTGTTCTGGGTGTGTGCCTTCCAAAGCTAGTGTGTTTGCAATCTCAAGTCCACAACAATGGAATTCCCAGGTTCTGTGTTCCCTTCATGAGAAAATATGCAACTGCTTTGGGCTATTTGAAATTTCCCATTCCCACTGAAAACCTTCCACCTCTTAAATCTAAAACATCACATCCCAGTCACAACTTTTTCTCTTCACATATTCTGCACTCTCTTACTTTCATTGATACCTACCGTCAACCTCAGAGAACCTGCCTTATCTTCTTCCCTTTCTCTCCTCTTTCTGGTCTAGGCCTTTGGGATCCATCCCTTCAGATATTCTGTTGTTAACATCCATTGGCTTTGACCTTGTCGATCTCCCTTCTAATGCATAAGGACCGAAACCCCGTGGATCATTCTAACCACTGGTCTGTTCCACTAAATCTGGCGCCAGGAAGAAATGTAGTGTACAGCCCTGATGGAGCCTTTGGGGCCAATCAGCAGTCCTTTACATGCCCCTAGTTGGACCCTTTTCCCATGACCCACAAACAACTTCACTAATTACATTTATTATTTTTCAAACTCCTTTTTCAAACCTTGTCATTCTCATTTGCAGCAGATTATCTTGTCCTCTTCTCTTTTTTTTTTGAGTTTTATTTATTTATTTTGAGAGAGAGAGAGAGAGAGAGAGAGAAAGAGAGAACATGAGCAGGGGAGGGGCAGAGGGAGAGAGAGAGAGGGAGAGAGAGAGAGAATCCCAAGAAGGCTCTGCACTGTCAGTGTGGGGCTCAAACTCACCAACTGTGAGATCATGAACTGAGAGGAAATCAGGAGTCAGACTGAGGCACCCAGGCACCCCTTATATTGTCCTTTTCTTAACATAGAAAACACAAATCATTTAAAAAGAACTTTCTTATAGCCCTGTTTTCCTATATATCTACATATATATATGCCCCTTCTATCACAGAGAATGAGATATCTCACTTCCTGCCCAAAGCTAGTCCTACAATCCACATCTTTCACCCATTCAGGTCCCTGCTCTGCCTATCAGCTCTGTTTTCCCCTGTACTTTGGGGGTTTTACCCTCTGCATATGATATAGTCAAGCCTCTCCTCGTGAGAAAACAAGCCCTCTCTCAACCCTGTGTCTTTCTTAAGCAATCTCTCTAGCTTCCCTTGACCCTCACAACCAAGTTACTTAAGAGTGATCTTTGCCTCCTGCTTACTTCTTCACTCACTGTAATTTGGTTTCTTTCTCCTATCTACAAAAACTGTTCTGATGAGACCAAATTGCTGTTCATGCTGTTCCCAAATTGCTATAGCCAGTGGATATTTAGCCACTCTATCTTTCTTGATTGTTCCGTAACATTTGACACTATGGTCAACTTTTTCAAACTCTTTTCTCTCCTGGCTTTTATAACATCATATCTCTTTGTTTTTCTTCTACCTAAATAAATACTTTTGGAGACTCATCTCTTATTTCTCCACTCCTTAAATATTAGATTACCCTCAAAGGCTTTATCCTCAGGCCTCATCAATTCTACATGCTAACTCAGTGTTACCTCTTAGGGTTTCAACGTTCACCTATACAATAACATCTCCTGACTCAACATGTCTAGACCTGATCTCACTGTGAATCCAAGACCACAAATGCATCTGAATAAAGAACAATTCTGTATGGATGTCAGTAAGATGTGTGAACACCTTAAATTCAGCACATCATTAAAAATTGAACTTGGGGGCTCCTGGGTGACTCAGTCCATTGAGCGTCTGACTTCAGCTCAGGTCATGGTCTCGCAGTTCATGAGTTAGAGCCCTACATCAGGCTCTGTGCTGTCAGCACAGAGCTCTGCCCCTCCCCCACTCATTCCCCCCTTTCTATCTCTCTCAAAAATAAATAAACTTTAAAAAACGTTTTGAACTTGAATCCACAGGACACTGTTTAGAGATGTAACATGTAATTATAAAACCAGAATGGCTCTTGACATATACGCAGTTGGCCCTCAAACAATACACAGGTTAGGGGCGCAACTCCCATGCAATAAAAAAATCCACATATAATTTTTGACTCCCCCAAAACTTAACTACTAATAGCCTACTGTTGACCAGGAGCCTTACCAATACACATATATTGTGTATGTATTATATACTGTGTTTTTACAATGAAGTAAACCAGAAAAAAAGAAAGTGTTATTTTAAAAACCATAAGGAAAAGAAAATACATTTACAGTGCCATATTGTATCCCAAAAAAGTCCATGTAAAAATAGACTCGCACAGTTCAGACCCATGTTGTTCAACTGTATTGTCATTTTTTTGTCTTAACTTTAGAGGGAGCTTTTAGGAATTAATATCCCTTACGGTAAAAAATCATGTGTCTAAAGTCGAGTGAATCTTGTAACATCTTTTTCTATATATTTTTTCCCATAGAAATATGTCCAGAAATAAATGTTCCAAAAGTTAATAATGAATATTTCTGAGTCCAAGGACTTGGGGTGACATTTAACTTTCACTTTATGTCTTCTTGTACCTCTTTAAGTTTTATAGTGAGTTTGTACAATTTTTCAATAGTTTTTAAACTAATCTCATCTCCATCTCTCTCTGTATTTCCTATTCACAAAATAACACCAAATGGTACCATCTTCTAATTTGGATATAGTCCTTAATTTTTTTTTCTTGCACCCACCTCCTCTTGAACATGTCTTAAATCCATTCACTTCCTTTTCAGTCCCACTGCTCTATTCTAAGTAAGGACTTCATTCTCTCCAACCTCAGCTCTTGCAGTGGCTTTTTGCCTCTAGTCTCAGACCCTTCCGTTCCATACTCCATACTATTGTCAGAAGTTTGTCTCTAGAACCCAAATCCTGGCATGCCATATGCTGTTTAAAATCAGTAGCTTTCAGTAGCCTTCAGAATAAAATCTCAACGACTTGGAATGTCCTAAATGATCTACATGATCTGACCCATGTATTTTCAAAATGGTGACCTTAGACCTTAGGATCAGAGCAAGGTTCAAATCCAAATTCTCTATTTGCTCTCTGGTGACTCAGACAAGTTAATTAACCACTTTGGGGCTGTTTCTTTGCTCGCAAGCTGGAGCAAATGATACTTTGCAGAGTTGTTATGTTAGAGATAACTGCATTTAAGTAGTGGACATAACTTTAGGTGCTCAGTAAATGTAACTTATTATTTTTACTACTACTGCTTTTATTGTTTCCATATAGCCCTTGAGGAGGGACAGTGTCTTATTTACGTTTATATCTCCATCTCCTGGGCCTAACATATTCAAGGAACTCAAGAAATATTTGCTAAAAAAATAGTACAGGTAATATTTTGGACTCCTCTTGGTCGCAACTGGGCCTTTGTAGACTGGCTGTGAGCCTCTAAAATTCATCAGTTAAGTCATCTGATCTTTTCCATCTGAATCCAATCATAAAGTTAGTCTTGTGTCTGCATGCAGAGATTACAGAGAATTCTTCTAGCATGCTCCCTCAGTTGATTACTTAAAAATATCAATGCCACACTGCCCGTCTGAATTTGAAAAATTCGCACAGTTCTGAGTCACGCCAGATGAATCTAAAAATGTTTCTGTATATACTTGATTATATAATGTCATAGCCTCTTATTCTACAAACTTCAACATTTGTTTTCTTGGATTACTAAAATTGATTTTAAGAGTTCAGATTCTAAAGTCAGATTTATCAATCCATTTGTATTTTGACCCTCATACCCTAAGTTAAAAACCACCAACAAATTCCAAAGTGCTTCAAAGTGCAAACCAATTACGGCTTTGAGCAGTCATTAAATTAAATGCAGTGCATTATTTTGACTAAAGAAAAAAAGCATTGTCTCTGTAAATTTTTATGGAGTACTCCAAAGGCAGGGTTTTCTCATCATCCTCTGAATAAACAAAACCGTAAATTCTACAGACCAAAGAGTAAAATAAAAACAAAATTAAAAATTGGCCACACACACCTGCCTGCTTAGCTGTAACAGATGTGATTAATGTCACAATTTAGTACCCACGCAATAATGAGGTGCCCAAAGAGGACTCGGTAAAGGTAATTAATGCTAAATTCGCAGCAGTTTTGATTTTTAACCTAAAAAAAAATTGTTCTAAATAGTAAATATTTTCCTATTTAATAATTAAAATGCCTTACATAGGCATGTTTTTTCCACTTCAATAGTATAAATCCAAGATTCTCCAGGGCTAACTGAATGACAAGCTAGTAACATCAATGAGATACACCATACAGCTATAAATGCCACTTCTAGAATTATTAAGATGATGCCATCAGAAATCACGATCCATTCACATTATATCTTGAAATTGTTGGCTGGCCTCCCCTAGACTCTACTAACCCACATTAAAACTCAGTGGCAAGCTAAAAGTTGCATCCCCTTGTGGGGATGGATGGTGAACTTCTGAATGTACAACCTTTGATTCCAGTGGATATGGTGCTATGGTCTGAATGTTTGTGTTTCCCCCAAATTCCTATGTTGAAATCCTAACCCCCAAAGATAACGTTATTAGAAGGTAAGGCCTTTGGGAAATGACCAACTCATGATGGTGAAACCCTCGTGAATGGGTCTAATGCCCCTCTAGCAGAGGCTCCAGAGAACTCCCTAGCCTTTCTACCATGTGAGGAACACAGGGATAAAACTGCCAGCTATGAACCAGGAATAGAGCCCTCCCCAGAATACAACCATGCTGGCAACTTGACCTTGAAGTTTCCAGCCTCCAGAACTTTGAGAGATGAATTTCTGTTGTTTGTAAGCTACACTGTCTACAGTATTTTGCTACAGCAGCCAGAACAGACTAAGACACATACAGTGATGGAAAAATCTACTTGGGTAATTTGAGATCATTATATTAGCAAAGAGCTGGAAATTACATATGGAATACATGAGAATCTAAATGGATAAAATGTAATAACTATGAATAAAAATACTACATTTCCTATGACCAATTCTATTATATAATGAAATATATTGTTGGCAACTTTGCATTAGAAAACTGGAAGAGATGGCCTGGGTGGCTCAGTTAGTTGAGCGTCTGACTTCAGCTCAGGTCATGATCTCACGGTTTGTGAGTTCAAGCCCCATGTCAGGCTCTGTGCTGACAGCTCAGAGCCTGGAACCCACTTCGGATTCTGTGTATCCTTCTCTCTCTGCCCCTTCCAGCTTGTTCTCTCTCTTTCTCTCTCTCTCTCTCTCTCTCTCTCTCTAAGATAAATAAATAAACAACAAAAAAAAAGAGAAGAAAACTTGAAGGAGTAATTCACTCAGGAAAGTCTACTTAAATCAATAGGAAACCATATAACAACAGTACTTTTATTTTTGTATAAAGATTTTCTTTCAGATGATCCACAGTAGCTCACAAACACTCATCCTGGATTGGTCAATAAAATGAAGGAAATTACTTAATAGTTTAAGTTAAGAAAATGACCCCTAGAATGACACTCATTACTGTAAAATGTATTCAAAGTAAAAATCTGCTCAAGTGAACATCACCAAAAGCAACATGTCCGACTTATAATGCTAACACCTCAACACAGCAGTGGCAAATATCTTTATTACTTTCAGTTTAATGTAACAAAGCTGCCTACTGATAAGTTGCCTGCTCAAGTTTCTAGAGTCAATATAAAAGGAATATAATATACAGTATCATATAATACTTTCTTGACCCCAGTTTATCCTAGAAATTATTTCTTTTTTATAATGTGTAATAGTCTTAAAGAACTGATCTAGATACCAATAGAGCGTGACTAATTTATATTTGGTTTATAAATAATAAATTAGTGGACAATGGAGACAGATTCTGTAACAGAGCAAAGAACTCACAAAGAATGCAAGAAGTGACGAAGTGTGAGATGGGGTAGCCAGCGCAGGCTAAAAGGTGATGATGTATGAAGTGTAGCTGAAAATCCCAAGGAAGGATGAAGTGAGAGGGCAGTGATCTTGGGGTGGTGGACGTCCAACTGTAAAGTAAAAAATTTTATCTGAGAGATTATTAAAATGACCAGAAGGAAGCTGGACGACTGGTGGGGCTGAATTTTGATAAATGAATAATATATAGAATATTAAGAGCAACACTCAACAACTAAATCTTTAAACACAATATAGATGTCTTGTCTTCAAATTATCTCCTGTCTTCATGTGACTGCAGTGATACATTTTCAGTAAGCAGTCCCCAAAGACTATAATCTGCCATAATTTAACCTCCATATGTGGATTGTTTTGAAACTCAATAATGTCATAATTTACTTTTAATAAATCCTGGATCCCAAGGATTACTAATGTATTTCTAAATCTCAGTGCTGATTTGTTTTAAAGACAAGATAGTAAGCTCCCTGAAGACATCTGAAACACTTCTACAGTACCTGGCATATTGTATATGATCAAAAAGTATGGACTGAGTGAGTAGATGGATGTACAGACGGATGGATGGATAGATGGATGGATAGATGGGTGAGTGGATGGATGGATGGATGGATGGATGGAAGGATGAAGTCAAGATAAATCTGCAACCAAGCAAAGTTAAAACCACACCATAGGTTTTCCACATTACAGTGTGGTAGACCAAAATAGCTCAAAGAACATAAGGCACCTGATGGGTTTTCCTGTACCATTTTTGGTGACACTCATCAAGTCATTGGACTACAGGCTGCTTAAGCCAGAGGTTGCATCTGTGGCACCATCAGCACCCAGCTCTAGGGTTATATGCAAGATCAATTAAGAAAAGTTGTTGATCCACACAAATTCATATTTGTAACAATGTTAAATGAGAAGATTTCATCTAATAACATTGCTCTTCATAAACCGGGGACTATTTTTAACTGTCTTTTTCTTTCCCGAACTATTTTAATGAACTTCTGAACCAAACTGGGTATCTTAACTCAGCATAGCTTACTATATGAATGCATCTATTTCGTTTTGAAATGTGTAAATATGGCCTATAAAGGTGTAATTCCTGGTCTACCTCTGGTCTTCCTTATTCTCATCTTAGCCTTTAACATCATCCTTCATGCCAAACTACCTAAGATATTTTTGGTCCAAGTAGACATTGGTTTCATAGTAATAGGGATTGGGAGTTAATCTGACAATAATTATTGAAACATGCATTTTTAAAAATCTGACATCGAAATAATAGTAAAGTCTTCTATTAAAATATAAACTTTTGGGTGGCCTGGGTGGTTCAGTCTGTTGAGCATCTGACTCTTGGTTTGGGCTCAGGTCATGATCTCATGGTTCGTAAGTTTGAGTCCCACATGGGGCTCTGTGATGATGGAGTAGAGCTTGCTTGGGATTCTCTCTCTCCTCTCTCTGCCCCTTCCCCACTCGTGCTCACTCTCTCTCTCTCTCTCTCAAAATAAATAAACTGCATATATATGTATAAACTTTTGATTAATGTGTAAATTTGCTTCTATTTCAGCCTGTCTGAAATAGCCTTCCCATATTATCAACTCTGTATTTAACATTCAGGTGCTTTTACCACCACCACCCTTTGCTCCTAGTATCTCTCCTTTGCATGTATCCACTTTGCGTCTCTTTCCTTATGAAAATTTTACCCTGAAAAGTCTTGTGGTCATTCCTACTCCTTCTTCACTTACACTGCAAGTAGTAAAATGGTTGTACCCCTCAAAAACAGGAGGTACTAGGAGGAAAGTTAGTAAAGCATATCCATGCTTACTGCTAATGAAAGAAAGATATAGAGACAGAGTGTTATCAAGAGGGAAATTACTACTTTTAAGAAACTGAATAAAAGTTAAAATTTGTTTTCTGGAATAACCAGGAATAATAGTAGGAATACCTGGGAATAATAGTCCTAGCACCATAACACATAGGCACTTTGGGGGAAAAAATGAGCAGAATAGGTCAGAGTGCAGGGGGCAGTAAGGAAATCTATGGTCAATTAGATGCAGAGTGAAGTTTATCCAAGATTTGGATTTCAAAGAGACCATATTGTTCCAATTCATCCCAGTTCTGCTCTTCACAATGAAGAAGAGAAAGTGAGCTGTCAATAGAGATCGCCTTTATTTGATATATTTACAGGATGGGTATGAAGAGGAAGTGGAGGATGCACAATGTCCCCTCTGACCTATTTTCTTGTGTCGTGTGTCATATTGTACAGGGCATGACAATCAGTATGACCAGGGTGGAGATAGCATACCTCTTCTTGGGATGCAGCAGTCATGCAGATGGCCAACAGTCATGGTATCTTCCCTTTGAAGACAAAAGAGGAGAAGGGAAAATCCTTGCCATACACAAAGAAGATGACAGGCTCTGCCTAAATACAAAAGAAGAAAGCAAGGACTTAAAAGGTACAACCTAGGCCAGTGGCCTTCATTACAAAAGGTTGGTTTTGAATTGAAGTATGTGCAATCTCTTCAGAATCTAGCAATCAAGAATCTAGCAATCAAGAAAGCAATTACTTTCTTTGGGAAGTAATCCTGAAAAGTACCAGGAAAGAAGTGGGGAATTGAAAATAGAGAAAGGAAGGAGGCCAATCAAGGGTATGTTTTCAAGCAGGCTACAGTTATTAGTGACTAGAGTTTCAGTCCCACTGAAGAATCCAAGGAGACAATGAGCAATATGCCTCAGAGATAGCCCAAGCTAGGGATATTTGCCCTCCAGTTCTATCACACATTGCCCAAGAGCTACCCCCAAGGGGTCTGAATGCCTCAGCACTCCCTGCATGTCCTACCCACAGGCCAAATACACTCCAGTAGCCAGAGAAGATCTTACACAGAATCGCACATACTTGCTGCACAAAGCAGAATAGCTGGGCAGGTAAATGATGGGTACTGAGCAGATAGAACAAGGCATCAACAGCATTTGCTGCCCCTAATTCCCATTAGATTGGACTCCAAAATACCAATATATTTATCATCTGATCAAAAAAATGAGGGAAGAGAAGTAAACTATCTTTGTATGAAAGAAAATGCTGCAGGTAAAAGAAGACTAGAGCATTAATTTAAAAGAAAACTTCCTTACTGTAAATTTCTTGGGCCTTTTAGAAACTAATATTAGGTTAGAACAAGGGTTGGCATTCTAAGACCCTCATGCCAAATACAACCTGCCAACTGTTTTCATACAGCTCCAAAGCAAGGGTTGTTTATATTCTTAAATGGTTGGGAAAAGGTAAGAAGAGGACACTTTCATGACCCGCAAGATATTTTCTATGATATGCAAATAGCAATGTCCATAAACATGTATTGGAACACAGCCACAGTCATTCAGTTATGCAATATCAATGGCTATGCTGTCCATGGCAGGGTTGAGTAGTTGTGACAGAGACCATACGGGCTTAAAAGCATAAGTTTTCTTCTCTGGCCCTTCACAGAAAGTTTGCCAACTATAATTTAGAACCTGACTCAGTCTCAGGTAATCTTCATGATAATAGTGATTCCCTGGGGTGGAGGGAAGGAACAGTCTCTTTCTTTTTTTTTTTTTTAAGGAGAATTAAAACCCCTGATTAGGCTCCATCCGTCAGTCTCTGGCTTCTTGGACAAGGATGACTGTTATCTTTTCCACCCCTAAATTGATCAGAGCAGAACAAACAGTCTCCCATTATTGCCAACATAAAACTTAAGGTTTCTCAGGGGTAAAGCATGTTCCTTAGAATGAGATTCTTACAAACAGTAATAGAAATGGAATAAACTTTAAGATTTAGAATCGCTTTTTTCCTCCAATATGAAACATAACACTTTGCAAACACCTGCTCCATTTTGAGTTTCTCCAGACATAAATTCACACTGGAAACCAACGTTTGAACCCTTGAAAAGAAGCTAATTTTGAAACAGGAGATGAAAAGATACCACCCCACAGGGTAACTAGAGAGAGAGAGAGAGCGAGAGAGAGAGGACACAACAGCAGGTGAGAGAGAGTTTAATTAATATCATTTAATCATCAGGCACCAAGCTAATACATTATCAAAGGAATAAAGATTTAGATAAACGATTGGACATAGAGCGAAAGAATTAAAACTGGTAACTTTCATCAGATCCCAAGGGAATCCAATATGCCAAGTTTAATCTGGTACCTAACCACATGGTTCCTTGTTCCGTCATGGAAACAGGGACTAGATATGTAAACCAGGTCTTTTCCAGGGAGTGTTACAGTGATCTATGGGTATGCTATAAATCAGCACTGCGTCCCTCGGGATGCCAAAGTCCATTCTCAAGGCCTTGTTTACAGGAGAACATCAGTATTCTCTGGGCACACACGTCAATGCAAAGAGAACTTTAAATAGCACAAGAGAAAAGCGTTCCTGGTAGTCATACAGCCTATGAGAAACTTTGAAGTACAAATGAGAAGTGGAAGTGAATGTTAAACGTATGCCTTGTCCTAAAACTTCATGAAAAATGAAATGTACAAGAAAAGTTGGATCCCTGCCATGACACCCATTACAGTGTAGACTAAGGCTCTGACCTTTTGGGTTATACTTACTGTGTTTTTGACACATTTGGTCAATTAAAACGGGTGAAGTGTAATTTGTTTTTCTTAAGTTTAATACAGCACGTCAATAGAAGTTAACCAAAATTTATAGTTGGAACACTAAAGCTGCCACATGCACTTAAACAAATGAACACAATTTATCACGGTTGAAATAAAGAGAACATCACGGGCATTTGACTTTATACTTCACATAAGCGTGTTGCCAAATATAGGAAAGTAAGCTCCTTCTCACACTTCCAATGGAAAAGACATTTTGGTTCACATTAAATATTGGTGTGAAAAGTCTGGCAGGTATCCAGTCCTAAGGAGTGTTAACGTTGGCACTTCCACTGTGTACTTTTACTATAAATTGTTGTAGCGTTTATTTGACATGGAATACCCAAAGGATTGATGAGCAAAGAAAGGAAGATTTTTTTTTATTGTGCCATATTACCTTTTTCAGACATCTATACTAAGCCTTTACATCTTCCAAGTCTAAACAAGCAGCCACCTGTATTCAATCGGTGCAAGATATTTTTCATGAAACTATAGCTTGCCTTTTTATAAACCTATAAAAGCACACATTTTCCATTTTATTAGTCAGCAAAGCAGTGGTGGATTTAATAATAAAACTTATAAATGCAGTTTCTTTATAGACAGTTGAGCTTTTTTTTTTGCTTGTTTAAAATACCATGAGAACAACCAAATTTATTTCACAGTTTCTGTCTCTATCACAGAGAAACAAGGAGCTACGATTTTGTATATCTTTACATTAAAAAAATTCACCTAGCACTCAGACCATTTATATAGCAGCCTACAGACTCCCAAAGATTTAAGAGAAACACAATACCACTAGGGGAAAATTATCTGCTACCATCAAATACATGTATTTGATTTTGACATTCATAATATGTATGTCACTACATACAGCTACAGCAGTCATGCACTTTGAATTTCTTTTTTTTTAATTTTTTCAATATTTATTTATTTTGAGAGACAGAGAGAGACAGAGCATGAGAGGGAGGGGCAGAGAGAGAGGGAGACACAATCAGAAGCAGGCTCCAGTCTCTGAGCTCTCAGTACAGAGCCTGATGCGGGGCTTGAACCCACGAACTGTGAGATCATGACCTGAGCCAAAGTCAGACACTCAGCTGACTGAGCCATCCAGACACCCCTTGCACTTTGTGTTTCTAAATAAATTTGTGTCTCTTTTTTAATTAAATATACGTATACAATATACACAATAATTAAATATATATATGCGCAGAATCTCGCTATTATAAAGTGAAATTTTAAGGTAGCAATACGTAACCCATATGATATTGGTAAGATTTAAAACAGTGGTACACCTATCGATGAGGGAGATATAGGAGAGTATGCTGGAGGAAGTATGGATTGTTACAGCCTTTTGGAAAAACAGTCTGGCAATATCTGCTAAAATATAAATCACATACACTTTTCTTTTCTTTTTTTAAATTTTTTTAAAAGTTTATTGATTATTGGGAGAGAGTGCGAGCCAGGGAGGTAGAGAGAGAGAGAGGGAGGCACTGAATCAGAAACAGGCTCCAGGCTCTGAGCTGTCAGCACAGGGCCCGATGCGGGGCTCCAACTCAAGAACCATGAGATCGTGACCCGAGCCAAAGTCGGACGCTTAACTGAATGAGCCACGCAGGCGCCCCAAATGACATACACTTTTCAAATCAACATCTTTGTTACCGGTAATCTGTATCATAGAAATAAAATACTAGTATATACGGATAGTTAATGCAGTTTTTTTAGGGCAGGGACAAAAAATGGGGGTGGGGGGAGTGAATGTCTATTAATGGGTAAAAGTTTTAATAAGCTGTGGTTAAAAACATTCCATGAAATAACATACAGCAATTACAAGGAATTTTATGAATCTATAGTCAATGATTAAAAAGATTCCCACAACACACTTTGGGACTGCCTGCCCTTGGCCCCTACAGTATTAATAAAAGACATTTTTATTTTGTAGCTATTGAAACATCTCATAATTAGTTCCTAAAATAAATGTTAGCTTCTGGGGTGCCTGGGTGGCTCAGTCAATTAAGTGTCTGACTCTTGATTTCAGCTCGGGTCATGACCCCACAGTCATGAGACAGAACCCCACATCGGGCATTGTGCTGACAGTACAGAGCCTGCTTGGGATTCTCTTTCTCCCTCTCTCTCTGCCCCTCTGTCTCTCTCTCGCTCTCTCCCTCTTTAAAAAATAAAAATAAATAGACTTAAGAAAAGGAAATGTTAGATTCACCATAAAGTAGAGGAAGTAAATACATTCTTAAGTTCTGGAAAAAATAAAATAAAATAAAATAAAATAAAATAAAATAAAATAATACACACAAACAAAAAACGATGTCTACAACATGCTGTTAAATGAGAAAGGCAAGAGACAGAGAAAAATATATATCATCCTACCTTTCTAAACCAAACAATACCAAAATATTTAAATACACATATAACTCTAAATGTGTGTGAATATATGTAAACATGTATGTGAATATAATCATATGACCACAAATTGAAGTAAGCCAAGATACATACGAGGTTGGTAACATTGATACCTAGGGCTATTCAGCTGGTGGGAGAAGAGATAATGAACAAAAAGAAAATTGCGGGTTTTTTTAAGTTTATAAAATAAAAACAAAATTATTATATGATCATCTTTTGCTAAAATCTTTGGGGAAAGGAGTGTATGTGTATGTTTCTAAAAAAGGTACATGAAACAATAATCATCAAAACATTGATGGTATTTTTCCCCAATGTGCAGAGATTTTGGATATTTCCTTTCTCTTTTGTTGGCTGATTTTTTTTTAACGTTTATTTTTGAGACAGAGAGAGACAGAGCATGAACGGGGGGAGGGTCAGAGAGAGAGAGAGACACAGAATCTGAAAACAGGCTCCAGGCTCTGAGCTGTCAGCACAGACCCCAATGCAGGGCTCGAACTCACGGACCGTGAGATCATGACCTGAGCCGAAGTCGGACGCTCAACCAACTGAGCCACCTAGGCGGCCCTGTTGGCTGATTTTTTTAAACAAGGATTGTTATTATGTACGATGAAAGGGCTATTTGCATTGGAGAGAAAAAACTAAGAACTATAGAAAGAATATACTAGCTTAAATTTCTCTAAATAAAAATACTCACTATGGGAGATATTTTTAAAGCTTGAAATGCAAAAAAAAAAAAAAATCTTACTTTTCAAAAGAAAAAAAACGGGAAAAAGTCATGAGGAAAAGGATGTGGTATATGCCACCAATAGGTCTCACTATCCATTCTCCCCCTTTGTTTGCCATTATGAGATTGTCTTTGTGTTTCATCCGGACAAACTGGCACTGAGACTAAACACTGTATTTTGCATTCTCCTTACAGGTAGGAATGCAGGAAGGTGCCTAAGTTCTGCCGGCTGATTATAAGCAGAAGTGAAGTATGCAATCCTCAGGCCTGGAACATGGAAGCGGCAGCGTGAGCCACATGCAACCACGCAGACCAGAGCAAGCCCAAGGGACTACATAGAGCAAGAAAAGGCAAGGTTATCATATCATAACCCCAGACTGCATATGTTTGAATTGGCACAAATACACTTTTATTGTTTCAAAGTCGCCGTCACTTTATTCTTTACGTTGTGAACAGTCAATACACTCTACAACAACAGAGGTTCGTACCTAGGCATGAGCTACCTTAACAAAACTTAAAATAGCAAATATTAATTCAGTGGTCAGTTGGTGATCAGCAAGAAAACAGATACAGTGGGCTGGAAAGTTGGTGATCCTTCTTGTCATGGTAGATGACGTGATAAACTGACTCTCGGATTAGCTGTGGACTATAATATCTTACGAATACAGATCACATGCAGATAGAGCTTATGAGTGAGACCACCTGGGAAAAAACTATCAAAATACGGGTAAGAATTGGCTCTTTCTTGCCAAGTTTGGCAGTCCTGCAGGAGAGATCAGTTCAAGAGAATTAGAAGATATTTCTGTAGAGGCAGATTTTGCAGGAGATAAGACTGGCCCAGCCCTCTTCAAAACACCACTGAGAATGGGGATGGTCTAGAGGCAAAGATAGGGCCTTTTGCCTTCTCATCCAAGACTCCCCTTTCAAATGACCAGCCTTGTCCCGGGTGGGCAGAGGCAGCAGCTTCCAGGGTGGCCTGGGCGCCAGCATGAGTGTGGTCAGCGGCTACAGTGGGGCCAGGGAAGTGGGCAGGATCACGGTTGCATCAGTGAACCAGAGCCTGAGGAGTCCCCTTAAGCTGGAGGCAGACCCCAGTATCAAGGCCGTGTGCACCCAGGAGAAGGAGCAGATCAAGACCCTCAGCAACAAGTTTGCCTCCATCGATAGGGCTGGCACCTGGGGCAGAAGAACAAAATTCTGGAGACCGAACGCAGCCTCCGGCAGCAGAACACAACTCGGAGCCACAGGGACATGTTCTAGAGATACACCAGCAACCTTCAGCAGCAGCTGGACATATTGGACCAGGAGAAGCGAAAGCTGGGGTTAAAGCTTGGCAGCAGGCAGGGGCTGGTGGAGGACTTCAAAAAGCAGTACCAGGAGATCAAACAGCTGATGCAGAGCAGCGCAGGGAGCTGTCCGTGAAGTTCACCAATGCCAAGCTGGCACGGCTGGAGGCACCCTGCAGTGAGCCGAGTAGGACATAGCATGGTAGCTATGCGAGTACAAGGAGCTCGTGAACATCAAGCTGGCCCTGGACATTGGAGATTTCCACCTACTGCAAGCCCCTGGAGAGTGAGGAAAGCTAGCTGGAGTCTGGGATGAGAACATGAGTATCTATACTAAGACCACCAGTGGGTACTCAGGTGGGCTGAGCTCGGCCTACAGGGTCCTCGTGAGCCCCGATCTCAACTATGCCCTGAGCATCTTCTAGTCTGGCGGGGGCTCCAATTTCTTCAGCTGCGTCAGCTCCTCCAAGGCGGTGGTTGTGAGGAAGATAGAGATCCGCCACGTGAAGCTGGCATCCAAGTTGTCTGGTATCCTGTCCACCTGAACAGCCACTGAGGTCTCTCCCAGCCACCCCTCTCATGGCGGCCATAGAGCCTTTGGGGGAAGGAGCTGTGCTGGGGACTGTCAGAAACAGGAGGACCCACCTGAGGCTCCGCTTCAGTTCTCAGCCTGCCAGCGGGAGGAGTCTAGTGCCCTGGATACCCCATCTTGCTCATGTCCCCACCTAAAAGCCAAGTCAAGGAGCCTGGGTGACTCAATCGCTAAGCATCCAATTCTTGATTTGAGCCCAGGCATGATCTCAGGGCAGTGAGATCGAACTCCACATGGGGCTCAGGGCTGGGCATGAAGCCCACTTAAGATTTTCTCTCTCTCTCTCTCTCTCTCTCTCTCTCTGCCCATCCCCTGTGTGTGCTCTCTCTCTGTCTCTCAAAATACACATTTAAAAACTAAAAATATAAAAAAAATAATAAAAGCCAAAAGCCAATTCAAGTGCCTTTTCCCAAATAAAGCCTCAGATGGCTCTTCCAAACTTCACACAAAAAAAGTATAAAGACACAAAATAATAAATAACAAAGGAGAAATAAATTGACAAAATTTCGAAAACCATGAGTCCACGCTGTGTAATTCTATGAAAATAAATGT
Source organism: Panthera onca (assembly GCF_046562875.1). Lineage (NCBI taxonomy): Eukaryota > Metazoa > Chordata > Mammalia > Carnivora > Felidae > Panthera > Panthera onca. The sequence continues at coordinate 150,126,039 of NC_138342.1, read as the reverse complement.
GAAAACCCAGCTAAAACAGTCAATTTCATACAAAATACATTTATCAAATTTGACCTTCTCTGTCCAGGTATTAGTTTTCCATTGCTGCCATAAAAAGTCACCACAAACTTGTGGCAGAAAACACCACGTATTTATTATTTTATAGTTCTTAAGACAGAAATCCACTATGGGTCTCATTGAACTAAAATCAACATGTCAGCAGGGTGGTTCCTTTTATGGAGGTTCTAGAAAAGAATCTGTTGCTGGCTCATTCACGTGTTGGTAGAAATTATTTTCTTGTGGGTGTATGAACAAGGTCCTTGTTTTCTTACTGGCTGTCAGTTAAAGGCTATTCCCTGCTTCTAGAAGCCACCCATATTCTTTGGCTCATGGTCCCTTAATCCATCTTCAAAGTCAGCAATAGTAAAACATTGTATCTCTCTGACCCAGCAAGAAAAAGTTATTTACTTTTAAATTCTCAAAAAATTAGGCAGTTCAGGATAATCTCCTCATCTGGAGGTCCCTACCCTTAATCACATCTGCAAAAATAACCTAGTCATAGGTTCTGGGGGTTAGGGCATGGATATTTTGGGGGCCATTGTTCTCCTATCACAGATTCAAGTATGCATTTCTTATATATATATATAAAAATTTCGGATTAAATTTCAAAAGAGAAATGGAGAACTGGCCCTCAAAAATGACCATGTGCAGATAGTTTCACAGGGGAGCTCAGTCAAACCTTCAAAGCGGAGATAATCCAATGTTATATAAATTTTTCTAAACATAGACGTTTCCAAAAATCCTTTTACAAAAAAGAAGTATCAATACATAAACCTAATAACATAGCATAGTAAAGAAAAACAGAAACCAATCTTACCTTGGAATATTGAGGCAAAAAATCTTAAGCAAAATATTAGGAAATTGAATCCAACCGCTCATTTAAAAATTAATATATCACGGGGGTGCCCAGGTGGCTCAGTTGGTTAAGCTTCCAACTTCGGCTCAGGTCATGATCTCACAGCCTGTGAGTGTGAGCCCCGCGTCGGGCTCTGTGCTGACAGCTCAGAGCCTGGAGCCTCCTTCATGTTCTATGTCTCCCTATCTCTCTGCCCCTCCCCCGCTCATGCTGTCTCTCTCTGTCTCTCAAAAATAAAAAAACGTTAAAAAAATAAATATATCATGACCAGTTTATTACATGAATGCAAGAGTGATTTGATATTAAGACAGTGGCTCAGACAGTTAAGTGCCTGACTCTTGATTTCAGCTCAGGTCATGATCTCACGATTTGTGAGACTGATCTTTGCATTGGGCTCTGCACTGTCAGCGTGGAGCCTACTTGGGATCCTCTCTCTCCCTCTCTCTGAGCCCCTCCCCCACTCATGCACTTAAAACAAATAAATGAAACTTAAAAAAAAAAAAGAAAGCCATTACTATGATCACCATCTGAAAAGATTGTTTAAAATTACTTGACTATGACATAGACACTGAAAAAAATGCAACTAAATTCAAAAGTCGTTTCTGATAAAATACTTCATAAAATAGAAAGCCATAGATGTTTCTTTAAATTAATAAAATAAATTTCCCTCAATCTTAAAGCCAGCATATTATTTATTATGTAGACACTAGAAGCATTTGCACTAAGATCCAGAATAAGGCAAAATGCCTGCTATTCTTTTTAACTATTTAACACAGAATCAGACTTACTAGCTAGTGCAATGAAACAAGAAAAAAGAATTTGAGATAAAAGAATCAGAAAAGAAATAAAATCATCTCTACTTTCACCTGGTATAATACTTTACTTGGAATATCTGAATCAATGATAAAATTATTATAAATAAAATAATTCAGTAACTTAGCAAGATACAAGATTATACAAAATTTTGCAGCCATAATATATATAAGTAATAACCAATCAGAAGATATAATGACAGAATAAAGACATCAACAAAAATAAAAATAAACATTTTGTAAATTAACAGTTATGTACAAACCCTATATGGGTGACATGGCAAACACCCTATAAGAAAAAAGGAAATTGAATGAATGGACTCTTCATTAGAATCACTGAACTGAAAACAGGTATCAGGTCTCCTCCTAGTTAATATGAATGTAATGTGATTTTCTAAAAAAATATATAAATGAGATTTTTTTTCTAGAATTAGATAAGTTGGCTCTAAAATCCATGTATGTATTTAAATGCATTTAAAATTATATGATAAGCCACTTATTAAAAAAAAAAAAAGCCAAGAGGAAACTAATTAGCTCTCCTATGTACCAAAACATGGCATATGAGCAAACAGCCAACCAAATACAACAGAAAGGAAAGTTTAAAAATAAACACAACTACATATGGAAATTTAGAATATAATTGAGACAGCATTTCACACCTGTGAGGACAAGATGAACTCTTTAATAAATAGTGTTGTGACAAATGGATAGTCATTTGGAAAAAGAAAATATGTAAGAGAAAAAAGATAAATGCCAATCTAGGAGAAAACACACAAAATGTATATCAAAGATAAAGAACTAATCTGGGGTGCCTGGCTGGCTCAGTTCTTGGGGTCATGTCTGAGCCCCATATTGGGTGTAGAGGCTACTTAAATAAATAAATAAATACACTAACTAGCTAACTAATTTTAAAAAAAAAAAAGAAGAAGAAGAAGAAGCTAATCTTCCAAATATACAAAAAACTCTGGGCAAGGACGAGTAATTTTTTTTTATTTTCTTCCAGCTTTACTGGGGTGTAATGGACAAAATTTTAAATTATTTAAATTGAAATAATTACATTTAAAATGTTTGTTCATATTTGATTAAAATATGTTTATTCATTCTGAAAATGTTTATTGAGAACCTACTTCCTGTAAAGTTTACCACCTGAATTTGGGACGCGGGATAACAATGTGCGTGGACATCTCTGTTCAAAGTAGGAAAATCCCCTCGAAGGCCTTTCCACCTCAGGAGCATCAACTGCTCTACTAATATCTCACACATGTTTTTCATTTCACTATTTGCCTTCTTGAGGATCGTGGAATGCAGAATAAGCCACGAAAAGGACTATAAATACCCTTTGATATTTTAAGATAAGAAAAATATCCCTATTCATCATGATATTTATTTGAAAACTTGTAAAATGCAGTTCCTCGGGATATTTTTATTAGAATATAAGGTCCTAATTTTAAAAGTAAATTTCAGTACCATCTTTTGTTTGCAACCAGTAAAGTAGTCAATTATGTGTTACTTTAACCCTGATTTTAACTTGAAATATCTAATAGGACAGTAATTGCATTATTCTCAATTCAATATTGGCCTCTATATTTTACGTCACTCACAGCTCTAAGAATTCGGAGCTTGGAGTCCTCCATTATTTCTTACTCAAACATACAGAGTTCAAGTTTCTTAATATCTTATTTAATAATTTTAGTTAAACAATGGTAACGAAATTGTTACAGATTTCCCTCCTAATGGGTTATTCTTTTTACCATAAAGGGAGTCCAGGAGACTAGGGCAACGTAGGCTTCCCATCTGACAAGAGAACTATACCCACTTTTGTATTATTTACACAACAATGATCAAGGCCCAGGGCATTTCCTGGGGATTAATGGCTGACTGGGAGATTGGCTGAAGGCCATTAACTTGAGGCAGTCATTAATTTTCTTTAGAAAACCTGGTTTAAAGTCATTATTTTGATTATAAGATCAATAACACACACCCCTCATCACCACCACCACAAGGAACTCGCTGGAAATAACTTTTTTTCTGGAATTTTTCGTAAGTACCTTCAATCTGTAGGTTTGAAGAAAATATTTTTAAAGAAATGCCACTGAAACCAACTTAGTAACATTGACAAGCCTCATCACCTAATCATCAACGTCATGTACATCTGTAATGGTTTCCTGTCTGCCCTGATTTAGGAGTCAAGCTAAAAATAAAGTCTCTCTCTCTCTCTCTCTCTCTCTCTCTCATTCTCTCTCTCTCTCTCCCCACCCTTGCTCTCTTCCTCCTTCCCATCCTCCTTTGCTCCCTCCATTCCTCCTCCTTTCTCTCTTTCCCCCTTTCCTTCCTAGCAGCTTTTTTCAGCAAGTTTCCACTGAAGGTATAAATCTGCAAAAGCAGCATGTGGTGGGGCACACAATGTACAAATTATTGGAGAGCAAGTGGAATTATGACTCTACAGTGTTCCTCAGAAATAAATGTGTGTGTGAAAGGACTGTTCCTTCTTAGCAACTTAACTGAAATGGATCTAAGAAAACTGGAATTCACGCCATTAAGTAGGCCTAATTTGCCTTGTCACTGCTTGGATGGTCTGAACACTGAGACCAGCAGGAGGAGGACCCTGACCCAAACCCCAGTCCAGGAAGTCAAGAGCACCAAAAGGCATTGGAGCCCTGAAAGAAGCAAGAAAACATATTGTAAAATAAATGCTAAAGAACCTTAGGAACTGAATTTCAGCACAGGAAAGTGTATGATTAGGGCAGCACCACATCAAGCAGGGGGGGAGTTCTGTCCATCGATGCTCTAGTTCAGACCTATTTAGAGATTTAGTTCAGATCATCCCTCTTCTGCCTCTCAAAAGTCCCTACATTCTTTTAGGCTAGGAGAAGAGTACAACTAACTTCCTAAACAGTAAATATGATAGTTAAAGAAATTGCATCAATCCATTTTCCTCATCTTTAAAATAGGGATAATGTGAATTACATTCTCATGTGCCATTCAAGGGCAAGGTATTATTATTTCATGTAGTAAGAATGACTAGTCACCTAAGATGCACTAGAAACAGCACGTGAGGCATGATATGCAATTGGAGCCCCCACCCACCTTCTTTCTCTTGATCTCATTTCCATTCCAGCCACTCCTTACCCTTGAAATAAGCGATACTGTCATATTCTCACCTGTCAATGAGCTTACATCACTTCCTTGTAGATCCATCTCTTGGAGGCTATGACATAGCTCTATGTATCAGGTACTTCCTTCCCTCCTTCCCTTATCTCTATTCCTCCCACCCCCACTAACCCTCCACCACCACCACTGTGTATATTCAATGCACAGACAGGGAGAAGTGGTGAGTCAGGAAAAGCAAAAGAAAAAAGGCTTTGAGAGTGAAAGGCAGAAATAATTGGTTGGTGCTGAACTCCTGAGGTTAATGGACATCCATTCTTCCCACAAGTAAGGAAAATCTACAGTAAGTGACTGAGCTGATGAGAAATACAAAAATAAATTTAAAATAATCCCCATTCCTTAGGAGCTTACAATCCATTAACAGAAAAAAAAAAAAAAAAAAAAAAAAAAAAGAATACAAATTGTTGTAGCATGAATTAGTAGGCAATAAGAACCATGTGATAGACCATAGTCTATGAGTGATTTGTTAGTTTGGTGTTTACTTCTGGTTGGGAGAATCAAGGAGAACTTCATGAAAAAGATGACTAAATAATCAGAGACTGCCTTACAAGCAAAGAGAACAGCTTAAGGTGTCAAGGATAAAAATATGGGGGGATTGTCTGAGAATCATGAACAATCTGACTCATCTAAAGCATGCAGAGTACAAAAACACTGTGAGACATAACTAGTATAGATTGAGGTCAAATAAATCGTAGAGGTCTCAAAAGGCCAGCTAAGAAATCCTGGGGAAAGAATGAAAAATTTGAATAAGATAATGATGTGAAAAGAGTTGTATGTTAAAATCAATCAAATATCAAGAGATGTTTAGAATGGATTGAGGGGGAAAATTGGATATGAGTCAATTATGACACAATTTAAATAGTTCAAAGCTGAGCTATCTAGACTTGTAAGTCATGTAGCATCAGTAGGAATTGAAAGGAGATTAATAAAAGAGCCAGTGAGTAGATGTAGGCTATTGGCAAGGTCCTATCTTTCATGTTGGGTGGTACTTCACTTAATTATTGTCATTATTATTATTTTAAAACAGAAGAACAAACAAATAAATAAATAAAGTGTGGGGGGCACCTGGGTGGCTCAGTCAGTTAAGCTCTTGATCTCAGCTCCACTCCGACTCTTGATCTCAGCTCAGGTCTTGATCTAAGGGTTGTGAGTTTAAGCCCCATATTTGGTTCCACCCTGGGCGTGGAGCCTACTTTAAAAATATTTTTAAAAAATAAAATAAAATGTGGCCATGAATGGACCAATGATGAAAGTGTTGTGAACCAAGGATTATAACTAATCTGTGTCCCTAAAACTTAAAAAATAATAACAAAATTTCTTCAGGAGGGAAACGCCCTGAAGAATAATACTGTCCCTTGAGAGAAATGGCTTACTCGACCAGAAATAAAAGGGGGGAGGGGGGAGGGCCTCAGGGTACAAATAAACCTGGCCCCAAATTCTGGCTCTTCTCTTTACAAACTCAATGACAGAGTCACCAGCTTAACTTCTTTAAGTTTCTTTGTTCTCACTGGGAAAATAGAAACATTTATACCTACTTTCAAAGACATTGTGATACTTAGATGATAACAGTGTTTTTTGGCAAATACTAGATGCTCAGTAAAGGGTGATTGATTACATAGGTGTAACAACTATATGTGATTGATTACAGTATAGAGGGAAATGAATAAACATAGGTGATTGATTACAGTATAGAGGGAAATGAATAAAACATTATTCCAAGGCTTTGAGCCTAGATAGATGGCTAAAAATAATCATGTTATTCATGGAAATATAAAAGTCAAGAAGTATGAAACAAATTTTAGGAAGATTTTTCCATTTTATCAGTTTTTATCTTATACAACCTATATAAATCCCATACCATCACTAGAACATTCAAATATTTGAAGACATAAAAGCCAAAATATATTAAAATATAATATAATTCATATTTAATGAAATACATAAACCCACATATCCAAGACATGTCATGATCAAGTAACTTAAAATCTTTGTGATAGGAGGGTCTTGAAAGTAGCCAGAGAAAAAATATATTACACAAAAAGAAACTAAGATAAAGATGACATCAGATTTCTCATCAGAAAAAGACAACCCAGAAGATAGTGGAAAAACATCTTTAAAGTTCTAAAAGGGAAAAAAAAACTGTCAACCTCAAATCCTTTATTCAGCAAAACAACAGTAAACTAAACACACTTTTCAAATATACAAAAGCTGAAAGAATTCATCACTAACACAGCTGAAGTTCAAGAATTGATACAGAAAGTCTGTCAGCCACAAGAAAAATGATATCAGATGGAAATCATAAGCTACACAAAGTAACAAAGAGCACCAAAAATGGCAATGACGTGTTTTTAATTACTTTTTTCTTATTAGTTAAGTATCTTTATATTTTTTAAAGTTTATTTATTTTGAGAGAGAGAGCAAGCACAAGTGGGGGGTGGGCAGAGAGAGAGGGAGAGAGAGAATACCATGTGGACTCCACACTTGAACTTGAAGCCATGAGCCATGCGATCATGATCCAAGCTGAAATCAAAAATATATGACAATAATGACAGAAAGGCTGGGAGAAGAAAATGTGATAAAGATTTTATATAGTATGTAAAGCAGTATAATATCATCACTACAAGTTAGAATATGATAAATTTAAAGATGTTTACTATAAACACCAAAGCAACCACTAAAATCACACAACAAAGAGTTCTACCTAATAAATCAACAACAAGAATTAAAGGGAGCAATAAAATATTCAATAAATCCAGAAGAACACATTTAAAAAAAGATGACAAAGGAGAATAATGAACAGATAGAGCAAATAGAAAGCAAATACCAGGATTTAAACTCCACTATATTAATAGTCTCATTAAAATGTTAGCGTTCTACAAGCAATCCTAAAATTCATATGGAACCACAAAAGGCCCCGAATAGCCAAAGTAATTTTGAAGAAGAAGACCAAAGCAGGAGGCATCACAATCCCAGACTTTAGCCTCTACTACAAAGCTGTCATCATCAAGACAGCATGGTATTGGCATAAAAACAGACACATAGACCAATGGAATAGAATAGAAACCCCAGAACTAGACCCACAAACGTATGGCCAACTCATCTTTGACAAAGCAGGAAAGAACATCCAATGGAAAAAAGACAGTCTCTTTAACAAATGGTGCTGGGAGAACTGGACAGCAACATGCAGAAGGTTGAAACTAGACCACTTTCTGACACCATCCACAAAAATAAACTCAAAATGGATAAAGGACCTGAATGTGAGACAGGAAACCATCAAAACCTTAGAGGAGAAAGCGGGAAAAGACCTCTCTGACCTCAGCCGTAGCAATCTCTTACTCGGCACATCCCCAAAGGCAAGGGAATTAAAAGCAAAAGTGAATTACTGGGACCTTATGAAGATAAAAAGCTTCTGCACAGCAAAGGAAACAACCAACAAAACTAAAAGGCAACCAACGGAATGGGAAAAGATATTTGCAAATGACACATCGGACAAAGGGCTAGTATCCAAAATCTATAAAGAGCTCATCAAACTCCACACCCGAAAAACAAATAACCCAGTGAAGAAATGGGCAGAAAACATGAATAGACACTTCTCTAAAGAAGACATCCGGATGGCCAACAGGCACATGAAAAGATGTTCAACGTCGCTCCTTATCAGGGAAATACAAATCAAAACCACACTCAGATATCACCTCACGCCAGTCAGAGTGGCCAAAATGAAGAAATCAGGAGACTATAGATGCTGGAGAGGATGTGGAGAAACAGGAACCCTCTTGCACTGTTGGTGGGAATGCAAATTGGTGCAGCCGCTCTGGAAAGCAGTGTGGAGGTTCCTCAGAAAATTAAAAATAGACCTACCCTATGACCCAGCAATAGCACTGCTAGGAATTTATCCAAGGGATACAGGAGTGCTGATGCATAGGGGCACCTGTACCCCAATGTTTGTGGCGGCACTTTCAACAATAGCCAAATTACGGAAAGAGCCTAAATGTCCATCAACTGATGAATGGATAAAGAAATTGTGGTTTATATACACAATGGAATACTACGTGGCAATGAGAAAAAATGAAATATGGCCTTTTGTAGCAACATGGATGGAACTGGAGAGTGTGATGCTAAGTGAAATAAGCCATACAGAGAAAGACAGATACCTTATGGTTTCACTCTTATGTGGATCCTGAGAAACATAACAGAAACCCATGGGGGAGGGGAAGGAAAAAAAAAAAAGAGGTTAGAGTGGGAGAGAGCCAAAGCATAAGAGACTGTTAAAAACTGAGAACAAACTGAGGGTTGATGGGGGGTGGGAGGGAGGGCAGGGTGGGTGATGGGTATTGAGGAGGGCACCTTTTGGGATGAGCACTGGGTGTTGTATGGAAACCAATTTGACAGTAAATTTCATATATTAAAAAATAAAAAAAAATAATAATAAAATGTTAGCGTTCTACACACACGGGTCAGAGACAGTGATTGATTAGATCAAAAAAAAAGAAACAAAATACTCAGATTAGATCAGATTAAAAAAACAAAATACTCAATTCTGTATATTGCCTATCAAAAAAATTAAATATAAATAAAAATGGATTAAAATTAAAAGAATGAAAAAAGATGTACTATGTGAACAGAAATCAAAAGATGGGGGTGCCTGGGTAGCTCAGTCAGTTAAATGATCGGTTCTTGATTTTGACTCAGGTCATGATCCCACAATTCATGAGATGGAGTCCCACCGTCGGGGTCTGCACTGACAGTACAGAGCTTGTTTGGGATTCTCTGTCTCCTTCTCTCTCTGCCCTCCCCCTGCTCATGATCTCTCACTCTCTCTAAAAATAAATAAACACTTAAAAAAGAAATCAAAAGATGGGACACCTATATCACATAGGATAAAGTAGATTTCAAAGCATGGAACAAAGATATACATTATTTAGATAGAAAGGTCAATTCATAATGAGGACATAATAACAAAACATCAAAACACATGAAACAAAAACTGATACATCTGCAATAAAAAAAGGACAAATTCACAATTATATTCAGAGATTTCAACAATCTCAATAATTGATACAATCATTAAACAGAAAATGAGTAAGGATATAGAAGAGTTAAAGAACACTACCAAACAATTTGACCTCAACTGGTACTTTTAGAACAACCCATTCAATACTACAGTAGAATACACATTTCCTTCAAGTGCACATGAAACATTTTCCAAGGTATATATTTTAGATCACAAAACATGTCTCCATGATCCAAACCATACAAAGTATTTACTCTGGGCGCAATAAAAATAGATAAGGAATCAATTATCTGGAAAATTCTCAATTATATTGAAACTAAGCAACATGCTTTTAAACAAACCATGGGTCAAAAAAAAAAGGAAATTAATAATTATGCTGGATCAAAAACACAACATTTTAAAATTTGTGAGATGCAGCTAAAGCAATATTTAGAAGTAAATTTATAACACCAAACACCTATCTTAGAACAGAGAAGACCTCAGATCGATGACTCAACTTCTATGTTAAGAAACTAGAGGGCAACCTGACTGGCTCAGTTGGTAGAGCATGAGATTCTTGATCTCGGGGTTGTGAATTTGATTCCCATGTTGGTTTTAGAAATTACTTAAAATAAAATCTTAAAAAAAAAAAAAAGTAGAAACAAAAAGACAAATACATACCAAAGTAGAAGAGAGGAAATAAGGAAATAATTTAAAAAATCAAACTAGAAATCAATGGAATAAAATATAGAAAATCAAAGAAAAGATTAATAAAAATAAAAGCTGCTTCTTTAAAAAGATAAATAAAATTGATAAATTGCTAGCTGGACTAATGAGAAGAAGGAAAGGGAGAATACACAAGTTACCAATATCAGGAATGATAGAGATGACATCACTATATATCCTACAGATATTAAAGAAAAATAAGGAAATATTAAGAACATTATGCCAACATTTGACAATTCAGATAAAACGGACATATTTCTTTAAAGATACAAACTACCAAATTTACTCAAGAATAAATAGATAGCCTAAATAGCCTATTAAATAAATTGAATTTATAATTAAAAACTTCTCACAAACAAATAAGCAAAAGCTTCAGGCTCAGATGGTTTCACTAAAGAATTCAATCAAGCACTTAAGAAAAAAAATGTATCAAGTCTACACAAACTCTTCCACAAAATTGAACAGGAGGCAATGCTTTCCAACTCATTGCATGAGGTCAGAGGTTCTCTGGTATGAAACCCAGAAAGACATTATAACAGAGGAGACCTATAAACCAATATCCTACATGCACATAGATGCAAAAATTCTAAATAAAATTTTAGCAAATCATACGTAATACATAAAATAGCATAAAATCCTTCAAGGAAAGCAAGGTTTGGTTTAACATTCAAAAATCCATAAATGTAATTCACCACATTAACAGACTAAAAAATAAAAATCATATTGCCATCTCAACAAATTCATAAAGAGCAGTTGAGAAATATTAAATAAGCATATCTGCTGAAAACTCTTAGCAAAGAAGAACTCAAAGGGAATTTCCTCAACTTGAAAACTTACAGCTTTCCAGAAAACTTATAGCTAATATCATACTTAATGCAGAAAGACTGAAAGCTTTCTCCCTATCATATAGGAAAAGGCAGTAATGCCCCCCTTACCATATCTATTCAGCACTGTACTGGAAGTTTAAGTCAGTTCAATAAGGCAAATAAAAGAAATAAAAGGTCTCCAAACTGGAAAAGAAAAAGTTGCCTCTATTTGCAGAAAAATGATTATCTACATAGAAAATCCTTCAGGAATTTCAAAAACAAAACAACAACTAGAGCCAATAAGTGAATTTAACAAGGTTTCAGAATACAATATTTTATTTGTACACACTAACAATGAATAATTAAAAATTGAAATTTTAAAAACAATACAGTTTACAAAATGCAAAAAAGAACTTTGGTCAATGCCTCATTAAAATCTGTGGAATGCATCAAAAGCAGTTATAAGAAGGAAACTCATAGCAATGCAGGTCTATCTCAACAGACAAGAAAAGAATAATTAAATCTGGCAATAAATATATAATTATATATATTATTATTATTTATAATTATTTATAGTTATAAAATTATAAATTATAAAATTTATAATTATTTTAAATATACATGGACTAAATTCTTCAATCAAAGACATGGAGTGGTTATATGGGGAAAAAAGAACAAAAGACTCACCTCCTTTGTAAGGACACACACAGACTGAAAGTGAAGGGATGGGAAAAGATATTTCAGGCAAACCAAAAGAAAGTGGGGTAGCTATACTTATATTAAATAAACTAGACTTTAAAACAAAGATGGTAATAAAGGACAAACATGAGCATTACATAAGGGTAAATACAGCAAGAACATATAACATTTATAAATATTTATGCACCCAACATAGAGGTAAATAAATATATAAAGCAAATATTCACATACCTAAAGAGAGAAATCCACACCAATACAATAATACTAGAAGACTCTAATACCCTACTTACATAAGTGGATAGACTATACAGACAATAAATCAATAAGGAAACATCAGCCCTTAAATGATACATTAGACCAGATGAACTTAATATATACAGAACATTTCACCCAAAAGCAGCAGAATACACATTCTTCTCAAGTGCGCATGGATCATACTCCAGGATAGATTATATGTTAAGCCACAAAACAAATCCCAACAAATTTAAGATTAAAATCTGTCAAGCACTGGGATGCCTGGGTGGCTCAGTCGGTTAAGCATCCGACTTCGGCTCAGGTCATGATCTCACACTCCGTGAGTTCGAGCCCCACATCAGGGTCTGTGCTGACAGCTCAGAGCCTGAAGCCTGCTTCAGATTCTGTGTCACCCTCTTTCTCTGCCCCTCTTCTGCTTATGCTCTGTCTCTCCCCCCCTCTCTCTCATTAAAAAAAAAATGTTTATTTAAAAAAAAATTTTTTTAATAAAATCTGTCAGCCCTTTTCAGACCATAACGACATGAAACTGGAAACACAAAAAGAAAACTGGAAAAATCACAAATATGTGGAGATCAAATAATATGCCACTGAACAACAAATGGGTCAATTAAGAAATCAAAGGAGAAATCAATAAGTACCTTGAGACGAATGAAAATACAACATAGCAAAATCTATGGGTTACAGCAAAACACAGGTCTAAGAGAGAAGTTCTTAATGATACAGGCCCACTTCAACAAACAAGAAAAATCTCAAATAATCTAACTTTGCAGCTAAAGAAACTGGAAAAAAAGGAACAAATGAAGCCCATAGGTAACAGAAAAAGGAAACAATAAAGATCAGAGTGGAGATAAATGAAATGCATACTAAAAAGACAATAGAAAAGATTAATGAAACTAACATGATATTTGAAAAGATAAACAAAATGGATAAGTCTTCACCTAGTCCCACTAAGAAAAAAGGAAAGAGGGCTCAAATTAAATAAAATTAAAAATGAAAGAGGGGAAGATACAACAAATACCAAAGAAATACAAAAAATCATAAGTGACTACCATGGACAATTATATGCCAACAAATTGGAAAACCTGAAAGAAATGGATAAATTCCTAGAAACAGAAAATATTCTAAGACTGAATCATAAAGAAATAGAAAATCAGAATATACTGATTTCTAGCAAGGGAATTGAATCAATAATCAAAAACCTCCCAAAAAACAAAAGTCCAGGATCAGTCAGCTTCACTGATTCATTCTACAGAACAATTAAAGAAGATTTAATCCCTACTCTTTTCAAATTCTTCTAAAGTATTGAAGAGGAGTGCAAATACTCCAATTAAAAAATGGACAGAGCATCTGAATAGACATTTTCCATGAAGACATACAAATGACCAACTCCTAATAAGATGCTCAATATCACTATTTATCAGGAAAATGCAAATCAAAACCACAATGAGATATCACTTCACACCTGTTACAATGACTATTATCAAAAAGACAAGAAACAACTGTTGGCAAGGATGAAGAGAAACAGGAACTCTCATGCACTGTTGGTGGGAATGCAAATTGGTGCAGTCACTATGGAAAACAGCCTGAACTTCTTCAAAAAAAAACTAAAAATATAACTACCATATGACCCACCAATTCTACTTCTGGGTATTTATCCAAAGAAAATAAAACATTAATTCAAAAACGTATATATGCATTCTTGTGTTCATTGCAGCATTATTTACAAGAGTCAAGAAATAGAAACAACAAAAGGGATGAATGGATAACGAATATGTGGGATGTATATATACCATGGAGTACTACTCAGCCATAAAAGGAATGAATGGATAAATATGTGGGATATACACATACTACTCAGCCATAAAAAAAAAAAAATACCTTGCCATTTGCAACAACATGGATGGACCTTGAGAGTAATATGCCAAGTGAAATCAGTCAGACACAGAAAGACAAATGCCATATGATTTCAGTTATATGTGGAATCTAAAAAAAATAAAACAAAATTCATAAATGTAGAAAATAAACTGGTGGTTATCAGAGAGGAGAGGGGTCATGAGGTGGGCAAATATTGTATTGCATATAATGTACTTTATATGATGATGTGGAAATCAGACCCACTGTGGTGGTCATTTCACAGTGTATACAAATACTCATCATTATACTGAATATCTGAAACTAATACAATATTATATGTCAGTTACACCTCAATTCGAAAAATGAAAAGGGGCACCTGGGTGGCTCATTTGGTTAAGTATCTGACTCTTGATTTCAGCTCAGGTCATGATCTTGCAGTTCATGGGTTCAAGCCCTGCATCAGGATCTGCACTGACAGTGCCCAGCCTGCTTGGGATCTCCATCTCCCTCTCTCTGCCCCTCCCCTGCTTGTTCTCTATCTCTCTCTCTCTCTCTCTCTCAAGATAAATAAGCATTAAAAAAACTTCTTAAGAAGAAAAATCTCAAATAAGCAATCTAAGATAAACCTAAGATTATACATCAAGAGAATAAGGGAAAAAAAGAACAAAGAAAGCTGAAAGATAGCAGAAGGAAGAAAATAATAAAGATTAGAGCAAAAATAAATGAAATAGAGGCTAGAAAAACAATAGAAAATAACAACAAAGCTAGGAGTTGGCTTTGTGAAAAGATAAAATTGACAAAACTTTAGTTATAGTAAGAAAAAAAGATGAATCATATAAGTAAAATTATAAATGAAAGAGGGACATTACAACTGATACCACAAAAATACAATGGATCATAAGAGACTACTATGAACAATTATATACCAGTAATTTGGACAACCTAGAAGAAATGGATAAATTACTACAGACATACAACTTACCAACATTGAATCATGAAGAAATAGAAAATCTGAACAGACCTAAAACAAGTAAGGAGATTGAATTGGTAATAGAGAATTTCCCAACAAATAAAAGACTAGGACAAGATGGTGTCACTGGAGAATTCTACCAAATATTAAAGAAGAATTAATAACAATCTTTTTCAAACTCTTCCAAAAAACTGAAGAGGAAGAAATACTTCCAAACGCATTTTATGAGGTCAACATTATCCTGATACCAAAACCAGGCGAGGACACTATAAGAAAAGAGAATTGTGGACCAAAAGCCCTGAGGAATGTAGATGCAAAATATTAGCAAACAGAATTCAGCATATTAAGAGGATCATACACCGTAAGCAAGTGGGATTTATCCTTGAGATGCAGGAATATTTCAAATTCGTAAATCAGTGAATGTGATACATCACATTAACAAAATGAAGGATAAAAATCATAGGATCATCTCAATAGATGCAGAAAAAGCATTTGACAAAATTCAACCCCCTTTCATGATAAAGTGTCAACAAATTAGGTATAGATGGGATGTACATCAAAATAGTAAAGGCTATTCATAATAGCATTATAGTGAAAAGTTAAAAGCCCATTTTCTAAGATCAGAAAAAATACAAGGATGCCCACTCCCATAACTTCCATTCAACATAGTACTAGAAGTCCTAAATACAGCAATTAGACAAGAAAAAGAAATGAACGGCATCCAAAATGAAAAAGAAGTAAAATGATCTCTTCAGGTGATGTGATCTTCTATATAGGAAACCCAAAAGACCACCAAAAAACTGTTAGAGCTAATAAACAAATCTAGTAAAGTTTCAGGATACAAAATCAACATGCAGAAATCAGTTATGTTTCTGTACACTAAAAATGAATTATCTGAAAGAGAAATTAAGAAGCAATTCCATTTATAGAAGCATAGAAACAGTACATACTTAAGAATACATTTGACCAAGGTGGCGAAAAACCTGTTCACTGAAAATGTTTATAAGACATTGATAAAAAGAAATTGAAGAACACAAACAAATGGAAAATATCCCATGCTTGTGAATTGGATGAATTAATTTTATTAAAATTGTTCATACTATCCAAAGCCATCTATAGAGTCACTGCAATTGTTATCAAAATTCTAATGTCACATTTCTCAGAAATTAAAAAAAAAAGACTATCCTAAAATTTGTATGGAACCACAAAAGACCACAAATAGCCAAAAAAATAAAAAATAAAAAAAAATAAAATAAAAAAATAAAAAATAAAAATAAAAAAAAAAAGACCACAATAGCCAAAACAATCTTAAAAAAGAACAAAGCTGGAGGTATCACATTTCCTGATTTCAAACTATATTACAAAGTTATGGTAATCAAAACAGCATGGTACTGGCATAAAACCACATACATAAACCAATGGTACAGAATAGAGAGCCCAAACATACAGCTACACATATACAGTCAACTAATCTTTGACAAGGGCACCAAGAACACAAAATGGGGAAAGAATAGTCTCATCAATAAAAGGTGTTGAGAAAACTGGATATCCCACATGCAAAAGAATAAAACTGGACCTTTATTTTATACAACTCGCAAAAATTACAAAATGGATTCAAGATTTAGATGTAAGATCTAAGACTGTAAAATTCCTAGAAGAAAGCACAGAGAAAAGTTTCCTTGACATTGGTCTTGGCAACAAAAGCTAAAATAAACAGGTAGAACTACATCAAACTAAAAACCTTTATAGCAAAGAAAACAATCAATAAATTTAAAAGGCAGCCTATGGAATGGGAAAAAAATGTTTATTTACAAACCCTATATCTGAGGTAAATATCCAATAAATATAAGAAACTCATAAAACATAAGAGCAAAAAAAAAAATCCAATTAAAAATAATCAAAGATCTGAATAGATATTCTCCCAAAGAAAACATATAAATGGCGAAAGGTACATGAAAAAGATAGCCTACATCACTAATCATCAGGGAAATGAAAATCAAAATGTCAATAAGATATCATCTCACATTGCTAAAAAACTATTACCAAAAAGACAAGAGATAACATGTTGGCAAGCAGGCAGAAAAGGGAACCCTTGTACACTGTTGCTGGAAATGTAAATTCCCCTTATGGAAAACACTACAGAGATTCCTCAAAAAAATTTAAAAAATAGAATTACCATATGATCCCACTCTCGAAAATATACCCAAAGGAAATAGAAGCATTATATTGAAGAGACATATGCACACCCATGTTCACTGCAACATTATTCACAGTAGCCAAAATATGGAAATAACCTAAGTGCCCATCAGTAGATGAATAAACAAAATGTAGTGTATATGTATATATATAATGGAATATTATTCAGCCATAAAAGTGAGTTCTTGCCATTTGAGACAATGTGGCTAAACTTGGAGGGCATTATGCTAAATGAAATAAACCAGACAGAGAAAGACAAAGACTGCATGGTATCACTGATATATGGAATCTTTTTCAAAAAAGGAAAGCTGTAGAAACAGGGTGGTGATTGCCAGGGGCTGTGGTGAGGGAAAAGTGGGAGCTGTAGGCCAAAGGACACAAACTTCTAATTGTAAAATGAATAAGTTTGGAGAATATAATGTACAGCATGGTGATTATAGTTAATAATATGGTGCAGTATACTTAAAATTTGCTGAGAGTAGATCTTATGGGATTTCACCACAAAAGAAAGAAAAAAAAAGAAAGAAAAGAGAGAAGAAAGAAAGAAAGAAAGAAAGAAAGAAAGAAAGAAAGAAAGAAACAGAAATAAAAGGGAGAGTTAATCACGTGAGACAATGTATATGTTAATTATCTTGATGTTGGTAATCATTTCACAATGTATATATATATCATATCATCACATTATAAACTTTAAATACATATGACTTCATTTGTGAATAATTTCTGAGTTAAGCTGGACAAAAAACAAAAGCACCTTGTAAAATAAGATATATACATTCGTGTGTGTGTGTGTGTGTGTGTGTGTGTGTGTGTGTGTAAACTATTTCTAAGGAATGCTCAAGAAAACAGGTAACAATTTCATCCAGCAAAGAAAAAATGGCTGGCTCTGTGACAAACAGAAAAGAGACTTCCTTTATTACCTGGATTTAGAATCATTCAAGAAATTAAAAAACAGACTTGGCACTCAATTACTAGACTGGAGTACAGGGCCAAGTTAACAAGATAAAATTAACTTTTTATAAGGTTTTCCTCTTGACACCAGAAAAAGTAAGCAACTAAAAAATAGGAAATATGTGACAAGCACCCCAATAAAAAAAGACATGAAGCTTCGGGCTGTCTGTTCAATATTTATAAACAGAATCATGCAGGTGCCAAGAAAAAGACTCATGTTCAGTTGAACTCAATATTTATTAATAATCTACCGGGTTGGGGCACCTGGGTGGCTCATCAGTTAAGCGTCCAACCTTAGCTCAGGTCATGATCTCACGGTTCACGAGTTCGAACCCAGCATCTGTCTCCCTCTCTCTCTCTGTCCCTACCTCGCATGTGTGCATGTCCTCCCTCTCTCACAAAAATAAGTAAATAGACATTTAAAAAAAGATTTTACTGTATAATAAGAGCACAAAAATGAAAAAGAGATCTATCCTGTTCTGAAGAAGATACATACTGGAAAATATAGGTATATTAACGTATAATTATATAGAACATACTAAAAGCAAAGGCAGAAACATACGGAGTCTGAGGGAAGCGGAGAAGACAACACAGAAAACATCCAGAAGTTCAGGGAAGATCTCCCAGAGGCAATCTCTCTCAAGACCTTAAGCTGCATTGCTAGCAGTGCGATGTGTTAAATAGGGAATGTGAAACCTTACCTCTCTTCATGCTCACTACAGCATACCTCCAATACCAATACCGTGGTCTGTCTTTAGTTCCCCTGAGAGATGGGAGAAGCAGGACAGGACGACAAGGAGACTCGGAATTTTTCTGTACAAGAAATGATTAAAGGAATTAGGGCCTGGAAAGAAAATAAAATCCTTCTACTTTTCTCAAGCGCCATCACCGAGGAGAAAGAATAGCATTTCTTTCTTCGAGGAACCGGTACCAATAGGCAGATGCTACAGGAAAGTATCTAAACCAGTTCCATTTAAAAACCATATACTTTACCCATCTGAAGACCATGGATGGCTTGTGTTGCCACTGAAAATGGAGGTCAAATGCTCCTCAGAAAGGCTGTGAGGTGATCCCTCAGGTAACAACTAAGGTTAAGCCCAGTCTTAGGAGATTCGAGACTTCTTAGGAGATTCTAGACTTCTTAGGAGATTCCTCCACTGAAAAGGGAGGTCAAATACTCCTCAGAAAGGCGGTGGGGTGATTCCTCAGATAATTCCTAAGGCTAAGCCCAGTCGCAGGAAATTCTAGAATTCTCATAATCGTCTTACATAGATTTACATTAAAACCACCTCATTTTCATTGTGCTTTATGGTTCAAAAACACTTTTGCACACATTATTCCACATGAATTTCACAGTTACCTCATGACAAAGCCCAGGCCAGGGTTATCATCCCCTTTTCACAGAGGGGAAGTTCAGAGAGAATCCAATAGCTAACATGGAGTGGTGTCTGATCCCTAACCCAGGTCTCCTGATTCCAAGCCAGTCATTTTTTTTTTTCATTTTAATTTATTCATTTACTTAAGCAACCTCTACACCTAGTGTGGGGCTTGAACTCACAACCCCAGATCAAAAGTTGCATGCTCTTCTGACCGAGCCAGCCAGGAGCCCCAAAGCCATCTTTAAATGTATCAATAATTCTCTATATTCTCCTGCTACATGTCAATCCAGTAAAGTTGTCATCCAAATGAGAAAAATGACATAAATGAAATGACTTCTGCATAAGTTAAATTGACTCAGTTTAAAGCACTGTTCTTCATTCATACATTAGACCTTTCTTAATTTTTGGTGTTAAAAGGTACTCTCAATTATTAAATGATAAAAGTATTTGTTTCATGTCCATAACTGACTAAATCAAATTTTGACCATCAATATACGTTCCCCAAAAAACTTTCTGGAGATTTTGCTGGTCCGTGCAATCCCAAATCTGGAAAGCATCAAAGGAGAGATATGAATAAGATAGAATTTATGGGACTGGCTACAGCAATTGGGGGAAGTATAAGCGAAGAAAATACAGTAGATGGCTGTTTTAGCCCTGGAGAAGTGCAGACTATTCCAGAAGCTATCAAAGAAAATTCAGAATACAATTCCACATCCACATCCCCACCCCAACCAGCTGCTCTTGGAATCAATTACCTGAAGCCATAATGTATATGAAATCTGCACCAACAGAAACTTCCTGGGTGAATTTCCAAAGTGGCCTGAAATAACCCTGAACTAGGATCTAGAAGTTTAAAAAGCAAAGAAAACTGTGTGAGAATAAAGCACAGGGCAGATATAACATTCAAAACGAGTTGCTATTTATGCACAAAACATTGTGTCTGACTGGACATCCATGCACCCTAAAGACGTTTAAGGCACGTAAAAACTAACCAAGCTTGGGGCTCCTGGGTGGCTCAGTCGGATGAGCTTCGGCTCAGGTCATGATCTCGCACTCTGTGAATTGGAGCCCCGCGTCGGTGAGTTCGAGCCCTGTGCTGACAACTGGGAGCCTGGAGCCTGCCTCAGATTCCGTGTCTCCCTCTCTCTCTGCCCCTCCCCCGCTCATGCTCTGTCTCTCTGTGTCAAAATAAACAAACATTAAAAAAAAAAAAAAAAAAGTAAGCCAAAGTGAGCCATCATGTGCTATCATACCCACGTGTGGATTTCATAAAGCTGAAATCACCTACAATTCAACTTTTACCCAGTTTTAATTTGCTTGAGGTATAATCTGGCAGTGTGTGAAACCAATTGATTGCTCTATTTTCTTTCTAATTTTAAGCCACAAATCCCTGGAGAAACGCCGCATTTATTTCCCCCACTTTACCTACAAAACAAACAGCCAGAGCACAACTTATTTTAACAATGTGGATTATGGAATGATTAAGTCAATCACCGCAATGAGAGGGGATCACCAGGACTGATGAAATAAGTAGCTTTGGAGTGCCCCTCCCCACATACGGGCACTGGGAAACTAAACTGCAGGCGTCGTTAAGCCTCAAGGCGCTGGCTGCCGGGAATCCAGAGCCTTACCTCTGCACTCCATTCACAAAGCTGAACGGATGGTAATTAATTCATGATTAGTTCATTTCAGCTAATATATGAGCCTAAGCTTTTGCTGAGTGATGTAATATTTCAAAAGTAGAACTGTGCGACGGAATTTATTGGACTTCCTGAAATCACCCATGTAATTGTTTTTGCTGTTCACATATTAGGCGCAGTCTCAAGGGGGAAAGCTGATTCTTCTCCTATAATACTCTTTTCCCCCCGAAGTTTGAAAGTCTGTCATCTTTCTCAATATATTCACTTCGTTAAATAGTTTACAGCTTGCAAGAGGGTCACAAAGTCTGAGTAACAAAATGACTGTCCTGACAGATTTAAACAATAAAACCACCAGATTGTTACATAAATGTTTTTCTCAGAGGCTGTTTCTGAAACACATACTAAATGCAAATATTGAAACACCTGCATGCCAAGCCCAATTCTTTTAACAGATGTTAATCCCTGTGCATTTAACCAATGGATTTAGATCACACAAATGTAACTTGCCCCCTTCAGACTATCTTGGAAAGCTACCAATTACTTTATTTCAAATTGACAAAGAAGCTATTACTCCCTACGTTATAATTTCTATTTTATACTTTATAATGGGAATATCTGAAGGCAAGCAAAAAAATATGGTAAGCCAAGTTGAAACTCAGACAAAGCCTCTAAAGTACATCACAGGCAATTATGTAAGTTGTCTATTTTAGCATGGAAGTTTTACAAAGATCCATAAGGTTACAAAATTTAGAATTTTTTCTGCATGGCTCTGGAGATTGAAATTCTCAATTTAACGCCTCACTAATCAGGACAACCCACCGAAGAGCAGCCATCTTTTTTCCTTCCATTCCCGAGATCTGGTGGGTACCTTAGCTGATAGCTAAAGCCTTCCTTAGGTTATTTCCTGCTTGGGGATGTCTCTAAGAGATCTTATTTTTAGGGCAGTTTTAGGTTCACAGCAAAACTGAACAGAAGGTGCAGAGATCTCCCATCCACCCTCTGCCCCCACACACACATAGCCTCCCCCATTATGAACATCCCCCACCACAGTGCTGCATTTGTTACAACTGATGAACCCACACTGACACATCATAATCACCCAGAGTTTACATTAGGATTCACACCCAAAGGATCCATAGTTTACATTAGGATTCATTCGTGGTGTTTTACATTCTATAGGTTTGAAAAAATGTGTGATTACATGTATCCACTAAAATTTACCATACAAGGGCCTCGGGTGGCTCAGTCAGTTAAGCATCCAGCTTCAGCTCAGGTCATAATCTCACGGTTTGTGAGTTCAAGCCACACGCCGGGCTCTCTGCTGTCGTGACAGAGCCCACTTTGGATCCTCTGTCCCCCTCTCTTCTTTTCCCCTCTCCAACTCACGCAGGTGTGCACAGGAGCATTTGCACTTTCTCTCTCTCCCTCTCTCTCTCAAAAGTAAACATTAAAAAATTTTTCCATACGGAATATTTCATTGCCCTAAAGATCCTCTGTGTTCTACCTACTCATCCCTCCCCTAATCCTAGCTTTTTAAATTCTTCTTTAATCACCTCCCCAGTTTTCCAGCCTTGAATCATTGTTATGAGTCAATTGTTCAGTAATAATGAAAATTATCGTTCCAGGGCCCAAATGTATATAGCAGACCCCCCACTGGGTGCTTGACATACATGATCTCATTTAATTCTCAAAGATGCCAATAAGTAGGTTTTATTTTCCACATTTACTGTTAAAGTAACTCATCAGACACGTGTAATTTAACCTGACTCCCTTAGTGAATAAGTGGTAGAGTCCAAATTTTAACCGAGCCTCAAAGTCTATGCTTTTCACTGAACTGTGATGCTTCTCACGCATCCATAAAGTCACGTTCTGTAAAGGAGCCTTTTATCTTCATTTTAAAACGCATGCTATTCTTGTTGTTTTGAGAGAAAGAGAGGGGGAGAGAGAGAGAGAGAGAGAGAGAGAGAGAGAGAGAGAGAGAGAGTTATGCAGAAAAAAGGGAAGCTACTTGGGACGCCTGGGTGGCTCAGTCGGTTAAGCATCCGACTTCGGCTCAGGTCTGATCTCACCATTTGTGAGTTCGAGCCCCTTGCCGGGCTCTGCGCTGACAGCTCAGAGCCTGGAGCCTGCTTCCGATTCTGTGTCTCCCTCTCTCTCTCTGCCCCTCCCCCACACTCGCACTCTGTCTCCCTCTCTCTCTCTCTCTCTTTCTCTCCAAAATAAACATTAAAAAAAATTTTTTTAAAGAAAAGAAAAGAAAACTACTTGGACTGCCAAATTACTCCAAATATATGTGCTGGCCTTATTCTCTGCTTCTGGACCAGAAGCCAGGCTGCCACACTAGAGCAGATACCTAGTTAGCTTTCAATAAATATGGACTTGTTCCTTATGAGTTAGTATCTATGTGGATTAGCTATCTCAGAATATTCCTTGCTACCTCCTACCACCTATCTTGTGCACATTGCATGGCCCTATTTATCCAAGACCTTTTGGATGAAAGCAGCCAGCTTTGTGTATGAAAGTTACTTCCATCCCTTATGTTTAATCAGAGATAAATCAACACAATTCACTAACACACCAAGATTAAACTCCAGTAAAATCAAGCCAAGAGTTGGCGGTAGAATCCTGGCCTGCTGCAACTCTGAAATCATAAAAACTTCCAGATTCTTAGTTAGGAATTCTGTTTCTTTGGTCACTAAAGCAGACAAACGGGAAATTACAGACAATTATTTATCATTTTGTTACCATGGACAACCTTTCTAACTGTGGCCTTTTCTCATCCTCCTATATATTCTCTAATACCATCTATAATATTCAGTACTGTAGTGGATGCCAAATAAGCTCCAGAAGTAGTTTCTGCATTCTAAGACCTTAGAACTTCCTTGAGAAAAAAACTATTAACTCGTATGAAACCATCAGAAACAGGAAAGTATATATTAGAAGGTTCATTTAAAAATCCTGGTGGGGGGTTGCACCTGGATGGCTCAGTCATTTACCAGGTTAACCGTCCAACCCTTGGTTTTGGCTCAGGTCATGATCTCAGTTTGTAGCTTTAACCCCCGTGTCAGGCTCTGTGCTGATGGCCTAGAGCCTGCTTTGCATTCTCTCTCCCCACCTCTCTGCCCCTATCCACCCCCTCTCTCAAAATAAACTTAAAAAAGAAAGTTAAGAACTTAGGTAAATTAAGAAAGAGGGGTGCTTGGGTGGCTCAATAGGTTACGCATCTAACTTTGGCTCAGGTCATGATCTCACCGTTCTTGAACTCGAGCCCCACATCAGGCTCTCTGCTGTCAGCACAGGGCCCGCTTCAGAGCCTCTGTCCCCTTCTTTCTCTGCCTCTCCCCCACTTTCGTGTGGACTTGCTCTCTCTCAAAAATAAAGTAACATTTTTTTAAATCCTGGTAGGGTTTATAATTACAATGGAAGTTCTAAGAGAGTTTCAAGAGAGATAGCATTTCACTAAAATGTAGGAACCAAGAAGGCTGAAATAAGGTAGCTCTTATAATGTTGATTTTCAGGGATGGGTAGTATTAGAAAGGATATAATAAAGTGAGGATAGTGTTGAGAAACGATTCTTCATGGGTCTGTCACATTTCTGCATTTCTTACAAGTAGAGGCACTGTCATTGTTCCAAACTATCTTTTCAAGGATGTTTGTATAGCTAACCACCTTAGAGATAATGTTTTTCTCCAGGGCCAAGAAGCAGGCATTCTTAACCCCCACCAAAATGACTAAAAGATTCAGGTCCTTCAGACTAAGGGTTCCTCTCTTGTAATGCAACCCACCATGCTTGTACTCTTTATGTGGTCCTGCAGGAGTGGCGCTCGGGACACCAACATAAATGCTAAGCCCTGGCTACTGCTATTTGCCGTGAGTCGTGAAACTATGGCAGCTAACTTATTAGCTTGCAAGCAGGGTAAAATATACCCTTTGCAATTTCTAACAGGCATATTTGAGGCAGAAGCCATATACTGAATAAAGGCCTACTAATAGGAATATGCAGGGGGAAACACAGAAAGATAGGAGTTTCTCTATGTAGTTCTAAACAACAAACGGAGGGTGCCTGGGTGGCTCAGTCAGTTAAGCATCCAACTCTTGGTTTCGGCTCAGGTCATGATCTCATGGTCTGTGGGATCGAGCCCCATGTTGAGCTCTGTGCTGACATCATAGAGCCTGCTTTGGAGGCCACCTCTCTGCCCCTACCCCACTCATTCTCTCTCAAAATAAATAAACATTTAAAGCATTAAAATAATAAATAAACAGCAAGTGTAGTGGGTCCTTATAGCTGAGCTAAGAATGAACAAGCCATGGGGCACCTGGATGGCTCAGTCTGCCAAGCATCCGACTCTTGATTTCGGCTTGGGTCATGATCCCAGCGTCATGGGATTCAGCCCCACATCGGGCAAAGTGTGGAACCTGCTTAAGATTCTCTCCTGCTGCTCTCCCATGTGCGCTCTCTCTCCCTCTCTCTCTCTCTCGTTCTCTAAAATAAAGAAAAATTAAAACTAAGGGTGCCTGGGTGGCTCAGTCAGTTAAGCGTCTGACTTCGGCTCAGGTCATGATCTCATAGTTCGTGAGTTTGAGCCCTGCATCAGGCTCTGTGCTGACAGAGAGCCTGGAGCCTGCTTCAGATTCTGTGTCTCCTTCTCTCTGCCCCTCCCCCATTTGTGCTCTGTCTCTCTCTGTCCCTCAAAAATAAATAAATAAATGTAAAAAGAAATTTTTTAAAGTTTTTTTTTAAATTTCTTAATGTTTATTTATATTCGAGAGAGAGACAGAGCACAAGCGGGGGAGGGGCAGAGAGAGGGATACAGAATCTGAAGCAGGCTTCAGTCTCAAAGCTGTCAACACAGAGCCCAAGCCCGACATGGGCTCCAACTCAGGAGCCATGAGATCATAACCTGAGCAGAAGTCAGATGCTTAACCAACTGAGCTGCCCAAGTGCCCCTCCTCATGCATACTTTTAATCTTATTTTACATATTCATGTATATCCCCTCAACTCTTCTCTGGAATGAGGTAAACCTTTAATTAGTCAACAATACTTCACTGATTATTGAAATAAGTAAGCCAGCTTTGCTGAACCTATTAACTGCTCGCCCAAAATTGCACCTTCTTTTCTCCTCCTTCCAAAGGCTAAAGGGGAAATTTTATGTTGAAATGTATGTCGAGCAGGGAATGTGACTACACTCTTCAGCTTGTGGATACTGCATAATTTTCGGCTCATTCAGCAGACAAACCCAAAAGCCAAGAGAGGGACAAAGGGAATGAGCACGAAACAACTTAGGTTCTTCCCCAAAAGTCCTAAAATGTCCCACAATCATGAAGAGAGAGGGTGCGATCCAGATCGTGTCGAGATTCTACAATGATTGGCTCTACATAAAAGTGTACAAAGAATGTGCTTATAGACTACTTGACATATCTGGGCTGATGGCATCATATCAGTAACGTGTCCTGCTAAATTGTACTTTTCACCTTCACGTCTGTTTACAAGCATTATTTATTGACACAAAACACCACACGGTTTAATTAAGTTGAAATAATTCGGAGCAGGGAATGGTGCCTAGACAATCAGAAGATGCTTTCCAAATGTTCTTCCAATGGAAGTATGTGGAATCCCTAAAATAACAATAATTATTTCAGCACCATAAATCAAGCTAAAATATTTGTTTCCAGAAATGTCCAGTAGAATGAACACCTTCCAGACCTATGTCATCTCAACATAATACAGCTGTCTGGAACAACACTGGAATTTCTCTGTTTTTCTTTTTTAACGAGAAAGCACCTTTTGAGGCATGGATGATAGGTGAGATTTACAATATCATATTTAGGAGCCTAGGGAAAGAGTAAATAAGAGAAAGATAACTCTAACGCTTTGAAGAAATGATTTGTAACTTCACTTATAAGGATCTTCTCTAAAAGGCAATTAAGTATGCAAATGTAAGGGAGGCAGGGTTCAAGGCTTCAGGAAATCATGAAGGATTGGAAAGAATGATGTTTTTAACCAGTGGCAGGCCATAAAAACAGATGAGAGAATCTATTTAAGTCTTCCTCTGGATTACACCTCTCTAGAGCAGTGCTCCACTGCAGAGGTTAAGAGCCAGACTTCGGGATCAGACAGATTACCTGGATCAGTCAAGCCCCATCACGTCCTCTCTGTGTTCTTGAGACATTGCTGCAACCCCAATTTCTTCATCAGCAAAATAGACATAGGAAGGTTGTTGTGAAAAACAAATTACATAATGCCTGGAAAGCACATCGAATAATGCCTGGCTCACATAAACTCCATACATGGTAGTTTTTTTTTATTATTACTTTTTGATTTAATGATCGAATTTACTGCAACAATGCAGTGCCAGATGTATTTTCTATTTCTGATTTTATGGCTCTATATTTAAGCCTATATTGTAGGCAGGAGTCTACTGTTTTCTACAGGGCCTTAATTAATCGGATTATAATGTTTCCAAAGACACCTAACTTTTTCAGACCACTAGAGTTGTATTTAATGCTAAATATGTCACATGTCCTTTTATTTCCCAACCATTATTGGAAAGCTTGATTTGACACTTTGTCTCGACTACACAAACCTTATTAATTTAAGCAGATGATAAACCTTCCGAGTAGAGCCTTCCTGGAGATTCCCAAATGCAAATCACACATTCTGAAATCTTCTCAAATGCTAGACACATCTTAATTCTGTTATTTATCACACATCTCAATCGGCATTTCCATACAATCTCTCTGGGATGTATCAGAAATAAGACACAATATTAAATGAAGAGATGCTGTCTGTGTTTTAAGAAAATCAAGTCTTTTTTTTATAAAACCTGACCAAATTGACTACAGCATTAATGCTGTACCCAACATTTCATTGTGAAGTAGTTAATGTCAAAAGAGATATAACTTCATTAAAACTAATCACTGCAATAACTTGCAACAAATTTCAATCATATGTTAAAAGACACGTATAAAACAGGCAAATCAGAGTGCAATTTGTGTTATAAAGAGCTGTGTTGCTTACAGAAGAACATTTGATCTAAAAAAACTGAAAGAACTGTGAATTAGAAGCGAGTGTCACTATTACTTGAGAAAAACAATCCAAAATTAAACAGTTCTGGATTTTAATATATCAAGAAGATACATGGTTTTACCTAGAAAATTTATATTTATAACTAATGTAATAGGACTGAACCGTTGTACTAATTGAGGAAATGTATGATTACTTATTAATTAAGAACTGAGTAGCTGTTCTGTGATTGTCCTAAAACCTTTGTTTCATCCTCCTCTGTAAGATTACCTGCCTTTTGGCTGGCCTCCTCAACTTGGATAGGTTATAATATAATAAGGGACCCACGGATCTTTTTTTTTTAAGTATATTTATGTATTTTGAGACAGAGTGCAAGCAGGGGAGGGGCAGAGAGGGAGAAAGAGAATCCCATGCAGGCTGTGCATGCAGTCAACACACAGAGCCTGATGTGGGGCTCGAACCCACAAAAACCGTGAGATCATGACCTGAGCCAAAAACAAGAGTAAGTCGCTTAACCGACTGAGCCACTTAGGAGCCCCCGGGATCCACAGACCTTTTTTGTACACAGCCAGATAGCATAGATGATACCTATAGACAGCACATAACCAAATGGGTGTGGCTGTGTCCCAATACAACTTTATAAAAACTAGTGGCAGGATAGATTTGTTGACACCCCCCTGCATCTTGTTTCTGCAAAGAAAACTCTCTTCTTACCTCCTGACATAAGTTAAAGAAGAAAAAAGGGAATATATGCACACATTGACCACCTGACCCAAATGTTTTCTCAAATATCTGAAAAGTTCAAGATGAAAAATCGGGTTAAAAATGTAATTGCCCACCTCAACTGTAAAAGTTGCCCTAACCTAACAGTAAGTCTTGCTGCTCAAAGATTTCTTTTCACTGTATGTGTAGATCACAGAAAGATCTATTTAAAAGCTATCTATTGGGAATGCAAGCTGGTGTAGCTGCTCTGGAAACCAGTATGGAGGTTTCTCAAAAAACTAAAAATAGAACTACCCTACAACCCAGCAATTGCACTACTAGGCATTTATCCACAGGATACAGGGGTGCTGTTTCGAAGGGACACATACACCCCCGTGTTTATAGCAGCACTATCAACAATAGCCAAAGTATGGAAAGAGCCCAAATGTCCATCGATGGATGAATGGATAAAGAAGATGTGGTATATATATACAATGGAGTATTACTCGGCAATCAAAAAGAATGAAATCTTGCCATTTGCAACTACGTGGATGGAACTGGAGGGTATTATGCTAAGTGAAATTAGTCAGTCAGAGAAAGACAAATATCATATGACTTCATTCATATGAGGGCTTTAAGAGACAAAACAGATGAACATAAGGGAAGGGAAACAAAAATAATATAAAAACAGGGAGGGGGACAAAACTTATGACTCATAAATATGGAGAACAAACTGAGGGTTACTGCAGGGGTTGTGGGAGGGGGGATGGGCTAAATGGGCAAGGGGCACTAAGGAATCTACTCCTGAAATCATTGTTGCACTATATGCTAACTAAATTGGATGTAAATTTTTTAAAAACAAAAAATAAAATTAAGGAAAAAAAGCTATTTCTAAGGGCAGCTGAGTGGCTCAGTCAGTTAAGTGGCTGATCCTTGATTTCAGCCCAGGTCATGATCTCAGGGCTTATGGGCTCAAGCCCCACATACAGCTGCTCACTGACAGCATGGATCCTGCTTGGGATTCTCTCTCCCTCTCTCACTGCCCCTGCCCCCCTCCAAATAAATAAATAAGCATTTTTTAAAAACTTAATCTATAAATAAATAAACAAATAAATGCTATGTCTAATAAATAAATAAATAGATAAAAGCATAAATTTCCTCAAAGAGAATATTTCTGGAAAACTTAAATGTTTTTCACTTTCTAACATGAGTAACTCTTTTCCAAAAGGTGAGAACAGTTAGAAATTACTAAACTTGCACTTAATGTATTGCTCTCTTCAGCTGGGAAAAAACAAAATTCAAATACTGAATATTGTGGTACATAAAAAGAAAACACCATGAGCAAATGTTTGCACTTAAGTGAAAACCAAATGTGGTTCTAGCTAAATTCTAGGCTGGAACTAAATATTCTAAGAAAAGTGATATAGGCGTAAGGTAGCTGTCATCCTTTATTTTTATATACTCATTCATTTATCACACACACACACACACACACACACACACACAGAGCACACTGTGTGCCAGTACCATTCAGGCACCAGGAATACAGTAATGTGAAAACAGACAAAAAAGTTCACAGAGCTTATATTCTAGTGGAGGGAGACAAAGAATAGGCAAAGGAAGGGCGCCTGGGTGGCTCAGTCGGTTAAGCGTCCGACTTCGGCTCAGGTCACGATCTTGCGGTCCGTGAGTTCGAGCCCCGTGTCGGGCTCTGTGCTGACTGATCAGAGCCTGGAGCCTGTTTCAGATTCTGTGTCTCCCTCTCTCTGACCCTCCCCCGTTCATGCTCTGTCTCTCTCTGTCTCAAAAATAAATAAACGTCAAAAAAAATTTTTTAAAGAATAGGCAAAGGAAAAATGTAAAATATATAATGTATTAAATGACAATAAGTACTATAAAGAAAAATAAAGTAGGGGAGGAAAGTAGGAAATACAGACTCTGGGAGTTACAATTTCATATAAAGCAGACACCAAGGAAGTCCTCATCAAAAATGTAATATTTGAGCGGCACCTGGATGGCTTAGTCAGTTAAGTGTCCGACTCTTGGTTTTGGACCAGGTCATGATCTCAAGGTTCATGAGTTCCAGCCCCACATCGGGCATCAGGCTGACAGCATGAGGTCTGCTTGGGATTCTCTATCTTCTTCTCCCTCTGCCACTCCCCTGCTCATGCTCTCGCTCTCCCTCTCTCAAAATAAATAAATAAAGTTAAAAAAAAAAGAATATCATTTGAGTGTAGACCTGGAGGCAGTGAGGGAATGAACCAAATATGAGGGAAGAGTGGACTAGGCAGAGAGAACACCAAGTGCAAGTGCCCTGAGGCGAGAAGGTGCTTGGTGAGCTGGAGAAGCAGAAAGGAGGCCAGTGTGTCGCATATGTAGTGAACAAGGGGAGCAGTAGAAAATTGAGTGAGAAAGATGGAGGAGGAGATAGTGGAAGGCAGGGAGGGAAAGTAGGTGAACGATCTTAAAGAGGTTTAACAGAGGAGTGACTGGGTTTTTTTTATTTTTTTTAATGTTTATTTTTGATAGAGAGAACACAAGGGGGGGAGGAGAAGAGAGGGAGGGAGACACAGAACCTGAAGCAGGCTCCAGGCTCCTAACTGTCAGCCCAGAGCCCAACACAGGGTTCAAACCCACAGACCGTGAGATCATGACCTGAGCAGAAGTCGGACGCTTCACCGACTGAGCCACCCAGGCGCCCCCAAGGAGTGATGTATTAATAGATCATTTTGGCTACTGTGTTGAGAATAAACTGGAGAGTCGAGGATAGAAGTGGGGAAACCAGTTAGGAAAATATTACAGTAACTTGGTGAGATATATGGTGGCTTGGACGGAGACATTCCTATTTATTCCCCTGAATGAATACTCTCCGGGAAAGAAACAGGGAGACAGCTTAAAACACAAGTCTTGCTGCTGTTCAGCTGCCTTTCCTTTGTGAGGGATCCAAGAGAGGTTTTCGGGGTATTCAAGTGAATGGAATCTGAGAACCATATGCAATATCTCATAGGGTTTTCTCTGCAGGATCAGAAGTTCTAGATTGATAACATTAAACTGGGGAGGGGCAGAGAGAGGGTGGAACAGAGGATCTGAAGCAGACTCTTCACTGAGCCAAAAGCCGGATGTGGGGCTTAAACTCACGAGCCATGAGATCATGACCTGAGCTGAAATCAAGAGTCGGACGTTTAACCGCCTGAGCCACCCAGGGGCCCCCAAGGTCTTCATTTAAATGCCCCACTGAAGCCCCTCCTCCAAACATCTCAAGGTCTAGAACTATTCCTTTCCTATGCCCCTCAACATCTTCTCATTGCTTCCCAAGTCCGAAAGCCAATTACTGGCTAAGCTAATTCATGTTAGATGGCAAATGATACAATTTTCCTTTTGGGAGATAGTTCCTAAAATTCCAAGGAAAGAATAGCTAATGGTTGAATTTCAGACTCAGTGACTGTCCGGTAGGGTCAAGAAAGGGGGATATTTCTCTGCTGGGGATCCCTGAAGTCACATTCTGTAGGCAGCTATGGACACCATCTACGTACAGACATATAAAGAATAGTAAAACAAATTTTCAGTTCACAGAAGCATGCTTCTTTCAGCAGTGCTTCATCACTTATATTTCTAAAATGTCAATGTGAGGTTTTCCTCTTCAAGAAATGACTGTAACTGCATTGATTTTTTGTGTGTGATGAAATGATATTATCCACTCACAAAGAAAAAAACGATCAACGGCACGCATCAACATGGATAAATCTTAAAAATGTAATGAGTTGAAGAAAGAAAAAGAAAGAGTCACAGAGGAATACATCCAGTAGGGCTCCATTTATTTAAAACTCAAAACAATGAAAATAAACTATAGATGGCTTATGGATACATTTATAGGTGACCAAACCAGAAAGAAAAGCAAAGAAATGATTAGCTCAAATTTCAGGCAAGCAATTCCCTCCATGAAAGAGGAAGAAGCAGAAGAAAGTTTTGGCTCCTAAGATAAAGAAATGTCCCATTTTTTAGCTGTTACAGTGGATATTCATTACATTATTATTCTTTAAGCTGTACATATGTCCTCTTTCAAATGTGTATCATATTTCATAATAACAAAAGAACACCAAGCACTATGAGAAACTATGCAAAGAAAATAATACTTACCCAAAACCTACCACCCAGAGTTAAATATTAACAACCTGCAAGATATCTTTCTTTTTATACACATGCACACACACAAAATTTTACGTGTATGTGAAATCATATACTGTCAATACTGTTTGCAGCCTGTTCTTTTATTCGACAATACACGATACGCATTGTTGTGAGATGAACTCCATGACATGTAATTAAGGAAACACATTGTGAACTAAGAACTCACACAAAAGGGAATGTTCCCACCAAATGTGATTAAATATATTTCCCTCAGATCTGCAGGATTCACATGGCAAGAGAATTTTATACGTTCCAAACAAATTTCCAGAGAATGCCACACAAAGCTGACCTTTCCGACAAAAGTAAACTTAGCCATACAACATCTC
The DNA here is from genome assembly GCF_046562875.1 of Panthera onca. NCBI lineage: Eukaryota > Metazoa > Chordata > Mammalia > Carnivora > Felidae > Panthera > Panthera onca. The sequence goes on along the minus strand of NC_138342.1, from coordinate 150,092,457 downwards.
TTTAATCCACAGTCAAAGCCAGATTTTTTCACTTGTAAGCTAAATACTTCTTTACTAGGGAACAAATGTGCCAAAAACGATATTCATCATTTTCAGCACAGAAAAAAATAACCATATTACATCAGAGCCCATAAAATATTGAAAATGGAGGAGTTATTTTCTCACTTCTGACCTTCATATCATGTGTAAGACACAGCCATACAGCATTTAAGCTCTTTTCTGTTAATTACAGAATTATTTCCATCTAAGACCCCAAATTATCTCTCAATCACGGCAACATTTATGAATCCTAATTGCCTGTTACTACTGTGTTAGTAAACTATTGTTTTAAACTGACATGCCTTCTGGACCAAGTTATTGCCATGAACAAACTACTTGCTAGCCAGAGCCTCAGTAAATATTTCCTATGAACTTGAATTTTTCAATATGGCAAGCCGCAACTGGTAACCATACACTTCACACTCATGGCTTTCTATAAATGTTTTAGTTTGAAATAATAAATGCTTTTAAAAATACCTCCACTTTGATAGGAAAACCCTATTCACCTCACAGCTCATTCCCACTTTTTAGTAATTTTTCTCTCATCAAGTTGACTCAAATTGAAAACATATCACCAAGAACTGAGCCACATAACAGCTTGACAGAGGTTCCAGAATTGAGGCTGAGGGGCCAATGAGTGGGACCTGAGAACTTGTGGAGAAAGGGATTTTTCTTATCAAAACATGATCCTACGTTTGGAAACGTGCTCACAAAAATAATTTTGGCTAAGTCAATTCTGTGCTGTTCCAACCATCCCCCAAACTGTGTTTTTATCAGTCTGAAAGATTGTAAGACTCCACACCTACAATTCAAGTTTCTCATTTCCTCCTAAATAAACTAAATTGAATTTCTGTGGCTATAGCCGTTTGAAAGGATTTTCCCTTTGTAAGTGAATGCAACGTGCATCGATACTCCCAATTCATTAAACCTTGTCGTTCACAAAGCAGGAGACTTCCAGAGCAGCAGTAACATGCCAGGCTTTATGAGATTTGAGGCAAACACTGTGATCAGAGTGAGTGAAAATGTCTCAGCACAACCAAGAAAACTCTATTGAGGAGTTCGAAATGGAAGACCCTCACATCTGGACACAGGGGAAGATTGCAATGTTTAGATGACCTTCTTCGCTCTGTGTTGCTGCGTGCATGTCTGCCTTCAATAAGCCAATTTGTCAAATAGCATATCACCTAGGAAAATGCAAGATAGTTTATCCAATCCATGTAAAAAATTGTGCCGCTTAGGTAGGAAAGATTCTCACGAGTGGACCCAAAGCTTGTGAAGTATTGAACAAGATAAGAAGCAAGTAAACTTTATATTATTGTGGAATACCAGATAGCCACCTTAATGTCAACTTTCATCCTCGTTCATATGTGTGGTAAAGGTCACTAGTCCTGAAGTTCTATGGATTCTGCAGGTACCAATTACAGACTAACAAGTCGACAGGTTTTCTGTGCCGAAAATAGTTCTCTTCCCCTTCATGATTCCACAGGACACACACCACAGTGAGCAGAACATTAATAATGGATCTGCAGACAAAGAAAAAGATTGCATGTGAGTTGCCATATGTGTACAAAGAGAAGGAACAAATTCGAATTATGAAGAAGGCTTCGGCCTCAGGTGGTTTCCATGAGGTACCAGCTTGACAAAGATATCAATAAGTCTTAGGAGATTGTCCTGCTTCCCTCACCTAAGCAACCATTTGTGTTGTCTTGGTCACATCAATTTTTTCTACCTTACAATTTGTTTTGTCCATTTGATTTGTTTTCTTTGCATTTTATATATTGAAATATGAAATATGAAAATGTATATGGAAATATCTTCTAACAAAATAATTATTTTTCTTCAGAAACAATTTTTTTCAGTAGGCTCTACACCCAATGCGGGGCCTGAACTCACGGCCCTGAGATCAAGAGTCGCATGCTCTACTGACTGAGGCAGCCAGGTGCCCCTGTTTGGAAACATTTTTAAAGAATGTGCTTAAGAATATGTTTCTTTCCCACGTTCTCCTTTATCCTAATACTCCTGTTGGACAAATATTCCTCAAATATCCTTTTGTTCCTTTGCTCCTGCACTCAAAATCTTTAGTGCTTTTCCACTGCCTTTAGAACAAGGTCAGTGTTCTTAATCTGTTATTAAGGCTTTCAAAATATGGCCCAATCTCTTTTTTGTTTAATTTCCCTCCTATACAAATACCTTGACTAGACCAAAGTAGATTATTTTCCACTTTTCCTCATCCGTGTATCTTTCTATCTCCACTCACTGCTCAAGTTGTGATCCCTCCATGTATCTGTCAGCTGTGCCTCAGCAACAAACAGCCCCCAAATCTCTGGATTACAACAAATATCTATTTTTCATTCATATTACATGTGGATTTTTACTGGGCTTCAGTTCTGCTCCAGGTCCCAACTCTGCTCTATGTGTCACTTCATTCAAGAACCCATGCCCAAGAAGCAGCCACTATCCAGGACAGACTATAGTCCTAGCAGAAAACAGAAGAAAAACATTCACATTTAAAGCTTCTGCTCTGATGTGGCATATGTCAGGACTTACTCATATTTCATTACCAAAGCAAGGAATATTGGCAAACCCAACATTAATAGACCAAAAAAATATATTTCCCCCAAAGGGGTGCCTGGACGGCTCAGTGGGTTGAGCGTCCAACTTTGGCTCAGGTCATGATTTCACAGTCTGTGAGTTCGAGCCCCGCATTGGGCTCTGTGCTGACAGCTCAGAGCCTGGAGCCTGCTTCTCCCTTCTCCCTTTCTCTCTGCCCCTCCCCTGCGCCCTCCCTCTCTCTCTCTCTCTCTCTCTAAAATAAATAAATAAATAAATAAATAAATAAACATTAAAAAATTTTTTTAAGAAATAAGACATATTTCCCCTCTAAGTAGATATTACAAATCACACTGAAATTAGCAGGAGCATATAATCCTGTTACAGGAAAGAAAAGAAGTTAATAATTGAAAAAAAAAAAAATCAGCCCCACTACCTGAATCATCTACTCTCCTCCTCTGCTAACAGGTACACCCTGTGTTCAAGCCTTGGTGTAAGTCCTCTGTTTATCCACCTGTCTAATCTAAAGAGCACTGGGTCTCCCTGGAGCATTGCTTACCAGTATTCCACGTTTAGCACATAGTTGATGCTACCATATATAAGTTATCATATTCCTGACTATTCCATAACCTCTACGAGGATGAGATTAAATCTTACGCCTCTTGATGACTTCACTGACTGTTTAAGGTATGTTCCTGTATAACTGTTTGTAGTTGAAGGAGTTATTAGTGATAACGTTTCTCCGTCACGGGAAACAAGTTTCATCTTTAAAGAATAGACGTGGTTCGAATGAGTATTATTGCCAACTTTTCATGTATTCTTTCCATTCTTTACAGCATTACTAAGATAAATCTATAGAAGCACAGGTTGTGTGCACACAAATGTCTGAGGTCTAACCAGTTAAACAAAGTGTGTGGTGTAAAATAGGGCCGTGACAAGGTGCCACACTGGCTTCACCCTCATGTTAGCCCTGGTACAAAAACAGTAACTTGGACAAATAGAGATGTAATGATTTCTTTTAGTGAAAAGTAGCTGTGCTAAAAATGAAATGTTTTAAAGATATCTTGGTGCTTTAAAATAGTTCTCCTTTCAGGGCACCTGGGTGGTTCAGTCGGTTAAGCGTCTGAGTCTTGATTTCAGCTCAGGTCATGATCTCACGGTTCGTGAGATCAAGCCCCGTGTCTGGCTCCGTGCTGACAGCCTGCTTGGGATTCTCTCTCCCTCTTTCTCTGCCCCTCCCTGGCTTGTTCGCTCTCTCTCTCTCTCACTCAAAATAAATAAATAAACATGAAAAATTTTTAAATAAACTACTTCTGTTTTCTTATCAACATTTAGTCCCTCCCTAGTAACAGATTCACAAGTCATGTAATTCAGTAGGATTTTCCCCAAAGAAAATTCCTTGCAACAAACCAGCAGGAGGCACAGTCCCACTTACTCAGGGTACTCCTATCACAGATTTCATTTCTAACGTCTTAATGCCTTTCACCGGGCTTATCAATACTCAGTAATTTATCCTGAATGCTGCATAGTCACTTCACTATATTGCAAAACAGTGCTTTTCACATTTCTTCATCAGCTGTATTCTTTTTTACATCATCACTCAAACATGGTTCTGACGTTAGGAGGTGACTTCTGTCTCATGAAATCCCACTTCTCCATTCAACAGCTAGGCAGAATCTCCCGGCATCTCCTCAGACGCCTTCCTCAGGCTCACATCTATTCTCATGTGCTTGCTTAGCTCTTTTCCCTTATTTGAAGTTATGCTCATGACTCTGAGTAATGCAACCATTGCCTCAAATAGAATCCATTAGGTAAAAATTCATTCCAAACTCATCTCAGGCTAGTGAGGAAGACTGGGTAAACCTCAAAAGGTCTAGAGGTTGAATTTCATTTGGAAAACTATCCAGAAGTTCAACTGCTTATCCAGTCCTTATCCTAACTAGGAGAGAGGCCTAGGGATGTGCTGACAGAAAGGAATTAAGGCTCCACCAGGCACCAGTGAAAACCAGTTTTGTAGCTCAGTGCTGCTCACTGCTTCTGAGGAGGGAGGTGAGGGAGAGAAGATGTTGAGGGAATAGCGGGTCAGGAAACTTCACTCTTGGCCCTTCCAGAGCCTCTGAGAAGAATTATTCACACTCAGTTTCAAACTGGGAAGCTCTGGTATACCTACACTGAAAAACCTTTTCTGACAAATAGCTCATATTTGGAAACTCCCTTCCTAAAAATAGTTTACTTTCAACATGAAGACCAAATGCTCTGGAAGGTAATGAGGCACCATCATTTCCTTGGATTTAAAAGGTAATTTTTGGAAATAAAGAAAATGCCATTCGGAAAAGAAAAAAGAAATATATAAAGAGGGCTTTATTTTAAAAATCCCAGACTATCAGCTACTTTAGGCAGTGAGGGTATAGAGCTAAATAATCCATCAACTTAACCATTCAGAAGAAAACAAAGATTTATTTGATTTTTTTAAATAATCAATATGGTTGGCATTCTGAGCTTTAGTAAAAATGAAACTACTCAGATCATTGATTGAAGTAGGGCAATACAGGGAGTTGAGGAATTAAACCTTAGACTACAGCATAGAAATAGAAAATTCCCTAAGATATCTGCCAAACCACCTTTTCCTCCCCCGAGCTTCATTTAAATTTTCAAAAGATAGCTATTCTATATTTAAGCACATCCGCTGTGGGGAAGGGGAGCTATATCCTATCTCATTGTTAATAACACTCATCAATGCTGCTAAATTGTTTTTCACACGGGACCCAAAGGAAAAAAATAAAGGATGCTCTAGCCCATCCCTCATGATGGCTGACATGCTATCTCTAGGACCTAATCCCATTCAAGGCCTTTCCGTGGAGTCCAGAATGGGTGTAGGAGCCATTAAAGATAAGCTAAGGCCTTCCATATGTGTCCTTTCTCCTAAAAGAGAGGGGGAAAAAAGGCTCTCTTTCAACAGGGATGTATCTTCCCAAATCTCCCAAAAATCTGAATAAGATTCTTTAAAGACCAACGTTGGCCATTTTATTGATTAATAGCACTAAGAACAAAGAAGGAAAAAAGTCTGATTATTAAGAAAAAGATACTCACATTTTTTAATGTGTGCTTTTCTAGGATTGAAGTGCACTAAATCCTAATGATTTAAGTACACATCGGTGAATACCCAGATCCCTCGGGAAAAAAGGCAAACATTCCAAAAGAGGAAAAACATGGAACTTTCTTTGAATGTAGAGTACCAAATAATATAATGCCTACTTACATTATATAATTGTCCACAGGAAGTTGGCTAACTAAAAAAGAAAGGTGTTACATCTCCAGGAATTTTTTTTATGTTGCCTACGGTAGGTGGGGTCTATATTGCTGAGATAATACTTTGGAAGCATTAGATCTCATTCTGATAGAAAACCACATATCTGGGGAGACACAATTTCTCCTGAAGCTTCTAAGAAACAACTTTGTGTAGGTGATGGAAAATTAGTTTTCTTCTGAAACTCGTATCAAATTCTTGTCACCCTTTCTCCCCTAGAATTACAGAACCACAAGAACCTAGGAAGTCATTTGGAAGGGGAGAAGAGAAGAACAAGTCACAACAGAAGAGTATAACGTTCAACATGGAAGGAAATAAGATAACAATGTGTATTTCAAATCTAGGCACAGCTTTAGCACAGCGGTGCCGTGGTAACCACTCCACAGAAGGAGCAGGCGATTCTCTCCCATTTGCAGCAACAGGAGCTAAGCAACTGCCTGGCCAGGTGCCTTGCTCTGGTCTAGTGGCCCAAGAGCATGGGCTACAGACTTACAATGCCCGTATTGTGTTCATACACTGTCTCTACCATTTATTGCTTTCATGACCTTGAGCCGATTTCTTGACTTCTATGCCTCAATTTCCCCATCTATAAAATGAAAACATAACAGCAACCTCATAAAAATTGTTGGAAAGGCTTAGTTGCATAAAGCATATAGATGCTTCTCACAGCACTTGGAAGACGGTAAGCACCCAATAAATGTCCGCCAGTAATACATTTCTCCTCCTCTTCTTCTTCCCTTTCTCCTTCCCCTTTTCCTTCTCCTTCTCCTTCTACTTCTCCTTCTCCCCCTCCTCCTCCTCCTCCTTCTTCTCCTTCTTCTTCTTCATTTATAGAGGAGGATACAGAACTAATGAGGAGTAAGGAGGAGATGTTACCAGTACAGTGTCCTACAGTTCATTAGCATTCCCTACAGTATCTGCATCTCAGAAATATTTGCCTCCAAATGCATACTCTTCCTTTTCTCTGTGCACTGTTTGTCCACACTCCCAGGACACCCACTTTGAAGAAAGCTGACTTAATTTAATGGAAATAGTCAATCAATGCTGTTTGACTGAATAGCTAGCATTCTAAAGGTCTGAAAAAATGAATAACCTCAGGCTACACAAACTTGAATACTAGAAAGTAACATTCTTTGATGATCGAAGGTCCATCTCCAGCATTCAGGCTGCTTAAAAGATAAATGTCTTTACAGTGTGCACGAGATCCCACTTAAGTAGTAGTTCTTAGGTTTTATTGAGTCTTGCAACCCCTTGGAGAATCAGATCAAAACAAAAAACAATTCATCCAGGGAAAAAAATGCACATACACATACTCACATAACATGCATACAATTGCACAGTGGGTTCACAGACCTGGGGAAGTCCATGAAATCCAGGTTAGGAATCCCTGTTGTAAAGAGCTTGGAGGTCAGCAAGGAGATTCTGTTTCAGAGATGCTTTTTTTTTCTATCTAGCTATCATCTTCCTGCTTTTTTTTGTTTTGTTTCTGTTTGATTTCTTTCCCTTCTTTTCCTGTTCTCTTTCCTATCTTTTACCTCTCTTATTCTTCCTTTCTCAGTCCTCCACCCCCTTCCTACCTTGGCGATCAGACAAAGCCGCTATCACAATGCCTTCTCCCTTCCTCTCCCTCCCCTCTGTATCCTTCCTGACCAGCTGATTCCGGAGAGGAATGGGATAACTTATCAATAGGCATAGGTTGCTCCATAGGAATATTGGCCAGCCTAGGAAACAGTCTTTCTTTGAAGGATAGCAGATCTGACTCCACTGGGGAGTGTTTTCTCCTAATTCTTCAGTAAATGTGGCCACTTTCCATTAAATATACACAGATTCACTGTATCCTGTTTTCAGGGAAACAGATTTGCTAACAAGTTAACCACGCTGGTATAGATATCCGTGTGCTCATTTGTCCTATGTCTGTGACTTTTTTTTTTATGGTGCCCATCAGCTTAGTTCCAACTATTCAAAAAAATATATATCATAAACAGAAATAGTCCTTATTTAAGCAACACTTGCATTAAAGTGTGTCCATCTCCGCTGGGTTTCTTGTTTCCCTGTAATGTGTGAGTGCATTCCACTTGTATCGATATAAAAATTATTTAAAAATTAATCTTTTAAAAACTCATAATGCAATCCTTTGGAATCCTTGACCAACTTTTGTAATCTTATATTTAGGTTTTTTATATACATTCTACCCATAGGGTTGCCTAATATGAAAATCTGCTTAAGTAATTATAAGACTGGAAAGCCTCAAACTAAAATAAAATGTAAAATCCTGGACTAAAACACTTAAATGAAATACTGTTCAAAGGGTTTGTCTTATAGTTTGCCTTTTGATGCATTTTATACATCTATAATATTCCACCATCAAAAAAAATCTAAGAAGTCAATATTTCCATTCCTAAGCAAATAAAAATTCTTTGTGTATACCCAAGAATTTTCTTTAAGGATGTTTTTCAAGAGAATAGTCCTTTGAATTTTCCATGTGAAAGTTTCCACACAAACTAACTAAGATATGACAACCATGTTTTTAATAAGTCAGATTTACCACCATAAATGTGCCTCAAATGGGACATTCTGTGAACTCCTGGGCATGCAAAATTCAAGGAAAGAGACAGATGCTTTATATGAACATCACACATTTAGTTCAGTTTTCTGAATATTTCATAGCAACTCCATTGGCATTTCTGCTTACTATAATGATCATTCAAGGTTCCATTACTGTGAAGTCACTCGCTGGACGGAAATACTTTTTTTTTTATTTGGAAAGGAAAAAAAAAAACATATAAAATGAATAGCATTGGCAAATGTTTCTAATCATTTCCTTAAAATACCAAACCACCAAACAATCTTTTTATTTACTACGTTTTGCTTGGGTACATAAATCAAAGGACAATAACAAGCCTAATGTCAAAGAAACTTTTTGACACTTCATACATTTGAGCAAGCTTAGCCGATAAACAGTTTAGATGAAGTTATGGTTTGAAATATGTTTCCCAAGGGGACTGTGGTTCATAAATTGCTATAAGGCTACCTCTGTCATTATTGATTTGAGACGTGCTCAAGGCACCCACAGCTATTACCAAGTCTAGCATTACCTGACCTGCTTTTTCGGAGAATGATATCGGTTATACAAGGACAACTAACCATCCATCCTATAAAAAAGCATGCAGTTGGCCTGTCACCATATATATAAAATATTGCATTCTATTTGAAATTTTGACCAACAATTAAAAGAGGAGGAAATGTAACCCTTTCCCACGGCTTAAACAATTTTTATAATCCTGAGGTGATTAAATCAGTGGTTTTAGAGCAACTGTACTGCAAGAGCCTAGAAAATAAGAGAATTTTTAAAAATGTCTCAAACGAAAGAAATTCGCACCTCAGCATTTTGTGATTATATTATAATCCATTACCCTCATTCATTCCCTCATCTTGGCAGTTACGTCTTCTTTGCAGATAACAGTTTTTAATAAGCTTACGAAAAATAAATCCATGGTCAAATCAAATATTTGTTGTATAATGTGTGTGTGTTTATTCGTTTCCCTGCTGCAAAATAGAACATATCTCTGGTGCTTCTCAGTGAGGGTTAAGAGTATGGAACAGTTTATACCCCAACCTGCACCATGCCCTCCGCCTTGTGGATTTGGGAAATGTCAGAAAAAAGATCGGATCAAGGATCCTGCTACTTTGTATTCAGATCTTCTGGTCTTAACCATCAAGGAAACACTTGAAGGTTAGTTATGACTTGATCGTTCTGCGTGAGATTTGTCACCAGTGACCCGGCTTCACGAAAGCGTGGAACTGAAGTGTATCAGAAACGGACTTGGTGAGTGTCATCGACTGTTAGAGATGTGAGAAATTTATGAATTTTATCAGCCTCACTTTTAAAAGTCCTGGTAACTTAAACAGTCAGAGGTGGAGGTTTTCCTGCGAACCCCCTTAATCATCCACGAGGGCAGCATGACTGCACATTTGAGGAGAGTTATACAAATAAAAACTTGACTGCGTCACTTTCACACAAAGAAACCTGCCAAACGTAAAGGAAACTGTTTGCCTTTCTTGTTTAACAAATATATATACATATATATATATATATATATATATATGTATATATATGTAACTCCCTGGAACTACTGATTTAAAGCACTTTGGATAACTCATTCAAGGAAACGCCACTGTGCTATTGTCTCCTACACTTTCAACAAACTTTCTTAATGCTCCCATGGTAACCTTTGCTAATTTTACACAATCGTGTACTCGGCTATCTGAATAAGAAAGCAGGTTTTGCCAAAGCAAACTTGAATTTACCTCGGTTTTGACCTTTGGCTGGAATCGCTTCGGAATCAGAATGCCTGGGAAGAGCTGGGGGCCTCTCCCTCATTCATCATTTACAAGTGCTACATGGCACTGAACTTGTAGAAAGAGTACAGATCCTGGTGAGCAATTAAAAGACTCTCCAGATCTCTCTCAGCTGCTTCCCCCACCTACCCCTTGAGCACCCCAAATAAAAACAGAATCGTTTGTTTCGAGTCATTTTCAATCTGAAACACCAGGCCTTTTCCACAGTTGGTTATTTCTAATTAAAACAGAGCCTCTAACTGCAGAATATCCTTTTTTAGGTTAGAAATCACAGGACGCTTCTTTCTTAAGGACCTTGGGAAACTTCCACGGAAGTGGTTTACTCCTCTAAAAAAGTATCTAAAATTGCAGAGGGCATTTTATTCTGATAAAGCACTTCTGACACATAACTATTAACCTCTGAACAAAGGGTCCCCATCTACTTTTTCTCTTGACCTCCTATCCCACAATCCTTTGCTGCAGTTTTGGCCTCACTTCAAAGCCCAGTGCTCCTTCTATTTCCTCCTTCCTCCCCCACTTCTTCCCCTGTGCTTGCTCTCTCGCTCTTACTCTTTTTTTTTTTTCCACTTTCCTCTTACAGCTTTCTTGCCTTTGATAGAAAAATGTCTAATCTCTCTATCTTCCCACCGCTTAACAGTTTTCCTGACCATGTGTCTTGCTTTTTTATTTCCTTTCTTCAAGGAAAAGCCCACACTTGGACTGCTGCAATTTCAAATGGAAAGATACTCTCAGTTTTAGAGCTATCTCCACTTTGCAGCGTGGAGTGATACTATTCTGGGCAAAATAAAGAAAACTTAACCTCAAATGAGTAGATAACTCGATCCTTACTTGGTACTCCAAACATTGCTTTCTTTGAATCAAAGAATAGAAGAGCTGGGAGAGAAAATGTTGAAGATCTGTCCTAGCTCCTCTTTTGAAGATAAGACTCCCGCAGAGGCTGCATAATTTGCCCAAAGCCGTGCAGTTGCTTGTGATGGAGGCAGACACCGGCTTCTTCAGTCCAGCACTTGTCATCGGGACTTCCCTGTGGCGGGAAGACTTAATTCTTCGTCTCAGCTGATGGCCACTGGTAGAACAACACCTGTCCCACTCTTTCTTGGACTGGAAGGGGTTCCTTCACTCCCAAAGCCATTCAGGGGCCAGGCATTTGGGATTATCCTGTCCTCTTTGACATCACATTTCTTACGACTTCTTTTCTCCTTCGTCCTTCAGAGAAGAGAAACATAATCCAACGACCAAAAAGAAAATGAAACGTACAATTTTAGGATCATGGAATCTCAGAGCTGACAGGTAGCTTGAACTCCTATAGTCCACATTTTTCACTTTGCATTGGAGCCAACTGGCCTCAGGTTAGTCACTTGGTTAGTGAAGAAGCCGAGAGCAGAAGGCCCGACTTATGACTTGGCTCTACTCACGTGTAATCGAGAATATGCATATTACTGGGAATTTACTGTGTGTATGTGAATCTCACCTAATTACCTTTATATTCTAAGGACCTACCATATGTAGTAATCAGGATGTCTCATAAATTCACTTTCAATCATTTAATTAGTCCTAAAATCTTTTATAAATACAACTCCTCATGCTATTCCTACAACGGTTTCACATATCAAATATCGAATTTATCCCTCTTCTGGGCAACGGCCTAAACATATAAAATTTCTTTTGTGCTTGCTGTGTTTTAAGGAAAATGTCCACTTTGGCTTTTTGGCTTCTTTTTTCTCCCTGTGATAATTATAAGGTGATATTGATTTAGTTTTATTTGGAGAAATTTTCTGATAAAGGGTTTCAACTACAGTTTTAAGAACTTTTAAGGAAAACAACTTGCCTCCTATTCATGTTTGTTTTCACCTTTAAGAACAAAGTCCCACGACTCAAAGTTTATAGTCAATCAAAAAAAGGCACATTACTTTTCCATTTTAATGGTGGAACAGGGACCTTTAACTTTCCTGGAGGCTTTGCTTTGGGGGTTATACAGAACAGAACTTCCTTCACACTAGTAATCAGACCCACAGGACGCGTGTTAATTGTTCCCGACATGTAAAACTATCTACAGTATCTCAGCTAATAACACCATTGCAGACATTTCACTTCTGGAAAGCACAGGATTAAAACCAATTACCTTACTTCATCTCCACAAGACAGTAGCATAGCTCATTCTAACAATGTCAAAATTCCAGTTCCAAAATAGCAGCTGAAATAAGATCAGCCATCACTGGCTGATTAGGGATGACTGCCAAATCAAGATACATTTGGGCAAATATTATTTGTGCAGTCCTACAGAAGCATATAACTGATACAGTTGCCAATAGCTAATCGATTCCATAAACCATTATTTAAGGGCAAGTCGCCTTCGGATTAGCTACCATTGGCAAGACTGATAATTCAGTGTAAAAGGTTGGCACTGATTTCTCCCCAGGCTTTGAAGATTGTTGCATCAATGAAAATTCTTGTTTGCATAAAATAGAAACCTCCTTTGATTATCATAAGGAAAAAAAAATTGTGGAGAAGGAGACTGAATGGAAGTATATGGAGGCTTGCAAAATTGATAGGAGGCTGGAGGACCGGTCCTGGAAAAGGGGCAAAAACCCAGGGGTCTGACGCAGCTGGGCAGCCAGGGGCAGAAGAGGCGGCAGGGAGAGCAGGCTCCAATCCCATTGCCAGAATGTGCCTCCATCCGTCCCTTGCCTGCCTCCTCACCTGCTCAAGATTCAAAGGCCCAGAAGACAAGGTCTAACTGCCCAAATCTAAACCACAAAGCTACCTCAGACGAGGAAGAAGAGGGAGGGCCCGGCCCCCTTCGCCAGTTGTGCAACTCCCCAGGACTCCACACTGTTAGGCTTCACCAAAAGGCCCCTGGAGACTAATAAAAAGGAAGTTGGATCCGCGCGCGCACGTACACACACGCACACAGCCAAGGTTTACGATAAATGTGCTAGTTTGATTTGTTTTGTAAAAGCCTTTGCATTTGGGATGTAATTTTCGATTTCTGACAAGGTCCACTTTGAGCCTTAGAAATTAAATGCCTCTGGGGCGCCTGGGTGGTTCAGTCGGTTGAACATCCGGCTTCGGCTCAGGTCATGATCTCACCGGTCTGTGAGTTCGAGCCCCACGTCGGGCCCTGTGCTGACAGCTCAGAGCCTGGAGCCTGCTTTGGATTCTGCGTCTCCCTCTCTCTCCGCCCCTCCCCTGCTCACGCTCTGTCACTCTCTGTGTCTCTCAAAAATGAATAAATGTTAAAAAAAATGTTTTAAAAAGAAATTAAATGTCTCAGATGAAAACCAAATAGGTGTCCCTGACACCAATGTCTTTGCTGCAATAAGTAAGGTTATAAAATGATTCCCGGGTTTTGTTTGACACGGATCATAGAGAGAGAGATGAGACTGTAACAGAGAGCAAAATAATCTACCCTAAAATCTTTGACTCTTATGCCGGAAAACAAATGCAGCCGCTTCTCAACTAAAAAGGATCTTTTCAAACCGGATTCCCATGATTGGTGAGCTTAGGTGAAATCTTTCTAGTTTTTTACTTCAGGTGATTCTGTCAGCTTATAGTCTGATTTTCTTTGTACAAAATATGCAATGTAAAAGCATTATTTGCACATAAACAGTTCCCTAAATGATGGCAAACTGCCATTCAACATGGAACTTTACTCTTTGGAATATTTTTACCGTTTGAATAAAATAAAGATCAACTTTTTAAAAGGTCAAAATAATATTTTATTGCATATTTGCTTACTAAGGTCCAGATGCTGCCCTTTAAATGAAAAAAGAAGTGTTCATACCAAGAATTTTACCAGATATGAGCACATTTTCATTAGGTTTTAACTCTTCAAAGCCTGACCTTCATTGTGTGGAATAAAGTAGTGAGAATTTGTAATTAGATTTACTTCCTTAAAGAATTATTTCCCTGGGAGGTGGGGAAAATGGGGAAATGTTGGTTAAAGGTACAAACTTTCAGTTTTAAGATGGGTAAGTCCTGGAGATGTAATGTACAGCAGGGTGATTACAATTAATAATACTGTATACTTGAAATTTGCTAAGAGGATAGATCTTAAATTTTCTCACCATACACACAAAAAAATAGTAACCATGTGAGCTAATGAATATGTTAATTAACTTGATTGTGATAATCATTTCACAATATGTATATATATTAAATCATCATGTTGTATACCTTTTAAAAAAATCACCTTGTACGACCTACATACACACAATTTATATCTGTCCATGACACCTCAATAAAGCTGGAAAAAATAATAAAATAAATCAGTAAAATAAAAGAATTGTTTGTCATAAAAGATAATAATATAGAAAGTTAATGTTTATTAATAGATGCTAAATAATAAATGCTTTTTTAATGATGAGACTTTTTTTTTAAATATATTTGAGAGAGAAAGAGAGAGAGAGAGCACAAGCAGGGGAAAAGGGCAGAAGGAGAGAGAATCCCAAGCAGGCTCCATGCTCAGCACCGAGCCTGATACAGGACTCGATCCCATGAGCCTGGAATCATGGCCTGAGCCGAAATCAAGTGTTGCACGCTCAATCGACTGAGCCACCCAGGTGCCCCAATGAAAGCCCTTAATAAATGTTTACTAATTAAATGAATAACAACTATATTCATATAGCGCTGTGCCAGGCACTGTTCTAAATACTTTATGTTATGTTATTCCGGTTAATCCTTATAACAGCCGGATGAACCAGGTATTACTTTTACATCCATTTTACAGATAAGAAAGCTGAGTGACAGAACAGTTAAGTAACTTGCCCAAGGTTTCACAACTAATCCAATAGATACGGTTCCAGAGTCTATGCTCTTAATAGTTAAGTTATAATTTCTCTCTGGATACAGTTACTCAAGAAAGCTAATGGAAGTTCTCCCATTAATGTACTTTATTTTTTAATTTTTATTATGGAAGTATAGTTGACATATAATGTTATGTTAGTTTCAGTTATATTAGTGATTCAACAACTGTTTACATTACTTAATGCTCACCACAGTAAGTGTAGTCACCATCTGTCATGATACAAAGTTATTACAATACGATTGGTCATATTTTCTCCGCTGTACTTTTCTTCCCTATCACTTACTTATTTTATAACTAGAAGTTTATACTTCTTAATCCCCTTCATCTATGTTGCCCAAACCCCAAGCCCCTCCCCTCTGGCAACCACCAGTTTCTTCTCTGTATTTACAAGTCCGTTTCTGGTTTTTGTTGGTTGGTTGGTTCATTTGATTTCCACATGTAGGTGAAATCACATGGTATTTCTCTTTCTCTGTCTGACTCAATTCACTTAGCATAATACCCTTTAGGTCCATCCATGCTGCTGCAAATGACAAGATTCTTATTCTTTTTTATGGCTGAGTAACAATTAATTGTATATTTATACCACATCTTTATCCATTCGTCTGTCAGTGGAGACTTGGGTTGCTTCCAGATCTTGGGTATCATAAATAATACTGCAATAAACATAGGGTTGCATATAGCTTTCCAAATTAGTGTTTTTGTTTTCTTTGGGTAAATAGTAATAGAATGACTGGATCGTATGGTATTTCTATTTTTAATTTTTTGAGGAACCTCCATACTGCTTTCCATAGTGGCTGCACCAATATATGTTCCCATATATTGATGTTCCCATCAACTTGCTAGTTCTTGTTATTGCTTGTCTTTTTGACATAGCTATTCTGACAGGCATGAGGTGATATCTTATTGTGGTTTTGATTTGCATTTCCCCGATAATTAGTGACATTGAGCATTTTGTTATGTGTCTGTTGGCCATTTGTATCTCTTCTTTGAAACAGTGTCTAGGGGCGCCTGGGTGGCTCAGTCGGTTAAGTGCCTGACTTCGGCCAGGTCATGATCTCACAGTTTGTGAGTTCAAGCCCCACATCAGGGTCTGTGCTGATAGCTCAGAGCCTGTGGCCTGCTTCAGATTCTGTGTCTCCCTCTCTCTCTCTCTGCCCTTCCCCTGCTCTTCTTGCTCCATGTCTCTCTCTCCCTCTCTCTCTTTCAAAAAATGAATAAACATTAAATTTTTTTTTAAAAAAAGAAAAATGTCTATTCAGGTTCTCTGCCCGTTTCTAATAGGATTATTTGGTTTTGGGGCATGGAGTTGTGTAAGTTTTTTATAAATTTTGGATATTAACCCCTTATTGGATATATTATTTGCAAATATCTTCTCCCATTCAGTAGGTTGACTTTTTGTTTTGTTGATGTAAACGTTTACTTCACTGTGCGAAAGCTTTTTATTTTGGTGTAGTCCCATTAATGTAATGTAAAGATGAAATATGCAATCGGTTGGGATTATTGAAATGACCTTCCATCAAATTTTGGATCAAAAGGTGTTACAATTTCATCTTTACATATTAGAGTCTCTAAATCTGGAATAAAGGAACCTCTCCAAAAAGTAGAGATACTTAACCCTCTCCAAGGTAGTTGCACATTCCTTATCCCATACCCAAGCATGTATGTTTCTTCCAATAATAAGCTTGTCAAGTTGTGAACTGTGAGGGGTTTGCTTGGCGTGCGCCATAGAATACAGAGTTACAGCTACATAAATAAATAAACAAGTTCAAAACACTAATAATTTGATCACTTTGGAGGGTCTGGTATACTTCTAACGGCCTGAGACAATGAAGCAGCCTGAAAGATATCTAATTGATAGCCACGGAAGAGCTTAACAAGAGGAAAACCAAAACCCACAATGGTACATTGAATTGTACGTTAAAATGCCAGTGTAGTAGGTCTCAAACAGCCAATATCTGTGACAACAAATGAGTGTGTTTTGAGAGATGGACTGAGCATCATTAAAGAATATAGCAATTACAAAAAAGGTTTCCAGACACACTGGAGTTACTGGGCCCTGTTACAAATCCTAACTTTCACCATCAGTTATTGAATTCATTTGTGCCGTTGAAGCCTACACTCAAAGCAACTGGAACAAAAACGATGTTTATATTTTACCAGTACTTTATTTTCAATTAAACATCTCAACTGCTATTTACATAGTTGAATGGCATGGTATTTACACCATGCAATTTGATGTTATTTCTTTGTAAATATTTCTCCACAAAGGGACCTAAGTTCAAATTAGTTATGAAAATGTCACCAAAAATAAAATAAACTTTAATTTAACCTCAATCACAAATTATGGTTAAGAGAAAGCCGAGAACCTGTAAAAATTAAAAATGGAAGGCCAAAAGAATTAACTGAGATGCACATGTCTCAGAAAGTGGCTTACTTTTGCACTGCCTGATCCTTTGGGGACTTTGGTTGAGTTAATTCAACTAAGGTCAAGTTAAAGTGGAAAGTGAAGCTATGGAAGGCACAGGAGAGTGACACAGTAAGGCTGTACTCTGAGCTTTCACCTCTCAGGCCTGCAGGTGCATTCTGGAACAGGTCACAACTGGAATGTTTCCTATTTCCTACTAATAGTTGCCATTACCCCACCAGCGACTCTGTCCAAGGTCATTTATCATGGCTGGAAATCTCTACTATCTGTGTCTGATTCTTTCAGAGCCAGACAAGTCAGCATCAAATTCAAAATGGAAATAAAAAAATGTAAGAGAGTCTGCCTAGCCTCTGTTATGCCTCCACCCCAGAACATTCTCTTCCTGTTCTCTGTTTAATACAGACAGAAGCCTAAATAAATAAGCAATGTTTTAGATTTACTTTCCAGGATTTACTTGTTGATTTCATCCAATACTTTCGATTCCGACATAGAAATCTGAATTAAAAAAAAATAGGCTTTTGGGTGGGACTTGTCTTATATGCACACAGTGTAAAAGCCAATAATCACAAGTATATAATGTGACTTGAGAGACTCCAATCATGCCATTATTTAAAAAAAAGAAAGTTCCATTAGCTTCGCAGAAAACAGACATGAAGGTGTGGTTACCATTCTCTTTTAAACTCTCAGTAGCTCTAGAGGGGCAAAACATCCAGCTGGTGTCAGTCATTTACAATTCCGTGTAGATTCCTTTATTAGATTACTTTCCTCTGAGAATGCTAAATGAAATAAATTAGTAAGTATTTGACAGGGAAAGGAGAGAGATCGTTTGGGGGCAAGAGTGATATGATATCCAAGAAATTCAACAACGTACCAGTTTTGCCAATTAGCCAAATTTGCCTTGGTTTGGGGGAATAAGACAATCTTTCCCTTCTCTATTTAGTCAGCAAACTCAAACGCCTTCATCAGTTAGGCAGGTAACATAAATCGCACCGATTAAACTCTGTATAAAGCAATAGAGGACAGAGGAGTCTATGATGACCTAGGAAGAACAAACTTCACAAAACTTGCAAGTGCAGAAAAGTGTGAAACAATTTGGCTGGCCAAAGAGCTGTATCAGTTGCTAGTTTTGGATCTCCACTTTAGTCCAAACTGAATGACGTTCTATGCAAGAATGATATTTTCGAGGAATTAAATTAAAACACGAGTCAGTATCTCAGTGCATGCTGCCTAAATCAAGATGACCTAGAGCGAATCCAACTGAGGGGCAATCGCTAATCGAGTTCTCCCTGATTTGTATATATTTTTCTCATGGTGATGATGGTGGTTAGATGACTGGCAGAAATGTCACATAATGCAGAATGAACTGGCAGCATCTGACAGAGATGTGCAGCGGCAGGCACAGAGGTAAAGAAGGAGCCAGTTTAGGCATTTGGGAGCTCAGAACCAGAGAGCAAAGCACTCATCGGCAGCATCCAAATAGATACCACTTTAAATTCTTTTCTTTTGTTTCTCTGTCTCCAAAACGAATACAGCACCTTCAGTGCCTACCTCAGAGTGGTATTATGAATGTTAATCATGTTAGTGTCTTACAGGTCCTTTGAAGATGAAAAAGACTAATTAGCATCAAACCGTGAAGTGGCAGCCAAGACATCCATAACAATTAGAGCAAAACAGGAAGGAGGCACCACGGAGAAACTTGGAAGCAATGCAGCAATGTATTTGTTTCTGTGCAAACCTTTTAATAATGAAAGCTTCTGAACTCCTCTTCAGATGAAAAAAGGCTTAACTGGCCTTTAATTAGATCATCCTATTGGAGCACAATATAGTGATAAAGAAGATTTAATAAAGCATTTTGTCTTTTTATTACTTTGATTTGATGCAACATATCTGCTCATCCAAGCAAGATGTTTAACTTCAAAGAAGTCCTGTCCACCTCCCTTCTGGCCAATAAATAACTCCAGGAGGGGAAAAACAATATATTTGGAGCATCCCGTTCTGCTGAGTGAGGAAAAACTCATCATTTTTTTCTGCTGTGGACATGGGTCTTTAACTAGTCCTTTACTTTTCTCCTGTAACTGGTAGGATTTGCAGGACTTTAGATTTTGCTAGTTATTGATTAAAATACATGGTAAAGTAATTCTGAAAAAAAAAATCTAATTACTCAGCAATCATAGTTAAGATTCCCCTGTTTGAATGATCTTGGATGTGTCCATTAGACTAGGAATTTTAGGAGTAAACAAAATTAGGTCAGAAAACTGTTGGCATAGAATTCTCTGGATCATGATAAACTTATTCGAAACATCTTTTTTTACGTACAGATCTATAATTGGGTTTGGTTCTTGAATTTAAAATTATGGCCAGGCTAAGCCTGTAAATATATAAATAGAATGTTTAGGAGGTCAAGGCATTGATTTTTGGAATTTGTTTGCTTTTTTTTTTTTTTTTTTTTTTTTTTGGTCATCTTAATAACATTAGCATGGATGTTCAGATTAGCCGGACAACCATCCTGAGTCTTCACACAAGAAAACTTCAGACACATCCATCCAAATAAACTGGTCATTGACTGAGTAGCACAGATAAAAATAGGATGAAAACAATGGCAAACTCCTGGGAAGAAACTAAAAGAATATCAGTAAGAACAGAAGGGAGAGTGTGCAATCCAGTCAACCGTCTTAACTACACTACATCTAAAAGCCATTTTGATTTTTTTCACCCTCAACAAAAATTTGGCTGAACTAATGAATCAACGGTCTCTTGTGGAAGCTGGCTTAAATCCTCCGGTAAACAGAGAGAGAAAAAAGAACACAACGGTTAGGTAACATAACAGAATTTCCACATGATTTCTGAGAATCTATTTTTTGTATGAGACAAACGGTTTTTTAAAAATAGTCATTCCCTTGGGGCGCCTGGGTGGCTCAGTTGGTTGAGCGTCCGACTTCGGCTCAGGTCATGATCTCACAGTTCGTGGGTTCGAGCCCCACATGGGGCTCTGTGCTGACAGCTCAGAGCCCGGAGCCTGTTTCCGATTCTCTGTCTCCCTCTCTCTCTGCCCCTCCCCCACTCACACTCTGTCTCTCTCTCTCCTTCAAAAATAAATAAACATTAAAAAAATTAAAAAAAAAAAATAGTCATTCCCAACATTTCTGTTCTGCAAGAAAATCACTGGTTCCTGTATTTCCCAACTTGCCCCCATACCTGTGGAATCAGAGACATGAATTTCAATTCCTTCTTCATCATTAACAGGGGCTTCCATTTTCTGATCTGTAAAAATGGACTTGTGGTTATAGTGAGGATTAAATGAGAAAACATGCAAAAAGGCCTTGGAAAGGAGCAGATTGACACGCTCACTCACAAGCACACATTTCTAAACCACAACCCCACCCCTGTCCTCTGAGCTGGGCCCCTTAATATCAATATTAGTGAATATGAATGAATCTTAATATTCATTTGTATATTCTCCTACCATTCTTCGGCACTGGTGTATATTCAAGATTATGTCTGAAACACTGCACGTGTCCAAGTGAAAATGTGTTTCCTTATCTATTGTTCATGAATTTTCCAAACCATTATTCATTTGCTTAGGATGTTTGGAAATCTGTAGACACAGCTTTAAGCTGTAAATTTCTAGAGAATAAGGAGCATCACACCAAAGGACGTGGCCTAATGGTCCTGTTTCTTGCAACTAGGAGAGTCCAGAACCAGATCTATCCACTAATGTTGGACAGCTCCTGGGAGTCAATCCCCACCTGTAAATGATGAGGGAAAGCTCTCGCAACAGGCAAAATTTGACATCCAGCAGTGGGTTCCATCCTCCACACTGCCAGTCAGTGCACTGGGGAGAATAAGGCCAAATCTGATGCAAGCAAGGCACTAAAATTTGGGACAAGTTACCAAAAGAGGAACTTGAAAGATGGGGTCTTAGTCAAGGCCCTATGGTTACACATAACAGAAACCAACTCAACCCAGCTTAAGCAAACAAGATAATTTCTTGGAAGAAACTGAGGTATCTGATGGAACCCAGACATATTTTTGAGACTGGAAAGACATCAAGAACCCAGGCAGGCCTCCATTTCTCTCTATCTCTTCCTTTTTCTACCTACTGCCTTTCTTTGTGGTGGGATATAGCTGTCCAGAAGCAACTGTCATGTTTACGGCACTGAGGTACAGCCATTTGCAGAAACTAATTCCCTGGAAAAGATTCTGAAGGCCTTTGCTTGCATCAGATGATACTAACACGTCTGCCAGAGGCCCATGCCTGCACTGAAGTGAAGTTCTCAGGAAAAGAGGTCACCGGGAGGATGGTCACCATAAATATTCCAACTGCAAAAGAGATCACAAACTCTGGAACACACCAGCAATCGAAAGAAATGTGCTGAGCCTCAGCACATGGGGCATGTGGCAATAGGACCATCCGTGCATCATCTGCCTTAAGCAAAGCAAGTTCTTAAAACTGAGCCTGAGGGAAGGAGACCAGGTGACCCCAGCCACGGAAAAGGAACGATGCAGAATTTTGGAAATCTAATTGGCATGCCCTTCCCAACATTTGTGGGATCCAGAGCAAGAGTGGAAACAAAGGCCCACATATTATACGTATAAGAACTTAAAGCTATAGATCAAGCTTACAAGCCATTAAATGAAATATATCTTATTCTTTGAAATTAACAAATATACCTTCCTAACGACTTAGGAAGCCAGGTGCCAATTTAGAATTCCCAGACTCCTCAGAGTTCCACACTGAGACATGACAGTAGGAGAGAGCTGGCCCAAGAGCCACGCCTCTTCCCCCAACTCCAGGCATCTGAGAGAGGCCTTACACAGCATGTGTGGACACCCAATCCTACACATCTACATTAGCCACCCCTTTTGCCCAGGGGATGAGAAGCACAGACCCTGGAAATAGGCTATTTAGGGAGAGAATTTCAGGGTCCTAGGAATCAAGGGCAAAGTTTCTCAACCTTGGGACTACTGACACTTTGCCCTGGATAAGTCTTTGTTGCGCAAGGTACGGAGGAGTTTTTTCCATGCATTATAGGATGTTTGGCAGCATCTATCGCTTCTGCCTACTAAACGCAACTAGCATCCCTTGCCCCAAAACTGTAATGGCCAAACAGTCTCCTGGCATGGCCAAATATCGCCATAGGGACAAAATCACTCCCAGGTTAGAAGGACCATCCTAGAAAGGAAAGCTTTGTGCAGTGACACGCGGCAGGGCTGGAGGAGGGCTGGGATGGGTGGGGGTCTCTCAAAAGTATGGCGACCAGAACAGGGGTTGTAGGGCATCAGGCTCTATGTTGGCTATCTTCCCAGAATTATTTCCTCTGATCTTCCCAACAACTCAGCAAGGTAGATATTATTAAGCCATTTTATGGATGAGGAAACTGAGGCTTGTGAATTTCACACATCTGGAAACTGACAGAACCAGTCATTCAGCCATCGGTCTCTCATGTGCCAGTTTGGGACTAAGTTAACATTAAGCCAAACTAGAATCTCAGCCATCAAAGTGACCTTAAATAGTCAAGTGACCCTACTCACTTCTCATTACATGTGGAGCAGACCTGTTGATACTCAGAAAATGGTATGTGATGATAAGGAATATAACAAGAAGTCTTTTCTCCTGTTTAGGAAAATACCCAAGAGATGAAGAGGTTATTCCTGACTTTAATACCAACACTATCTTTCTAAAAATATCATCTCTGAGTGGGAAAGAGCCACATCCCCATTCAAACTAATGAGGAAATGCTCTTTTGAAACCAGTAAGGATTTTGTCAAGTAAGATACATATAAATTAAGGTACAGAACTATGTGAGCAGGTGTATAAAATCCCTTAGGTACAGTTCTTTTAAAGCAGGAGGCATGTCGAGGTGGGTTAAGCATCCAACTTCGGCTCAGGTCATGTTCTCACGGTTCATGGGTTCAAGCCCCGCATCAGGCTCTGTGCTGACAGCTCAGAGTCTGGAGCCTGCTTCGGATTCTGTGTCTCCTTCTCTCTCTGCCCCTCCCCTACCTGTGCTCTCCATCTCTCAAAAATAAACAAACATAAAAAAAAGAGCAGGAGGCATGTCTTCTTTATGTGACAGGTAAAATGCACTTAAGAAATTTTGTTGAATGAATGAATGACTTTGGATTTCTCTAGATAATTTTGTTTAGTTCAAGAAATACACTTTCCTCCACCCACGGAAAAGTTTCTGGTTAATCACCTCAACTGTTTATTTAGTTTTAACTGCATAAAACCAATCTAAGAGAGAGCCTTGGAAAATATGATATTTAAACGTTTTAAAATAAATTTTGTGCTTGGTGCAGTATAGTTCACATGATGCAGCGTATTAAATAAGCACGTGTCATCAGAAAGCTGAAACACATTAATAAACACATTTGCATGCACTAGACCAAGGGTAATAGTACACAAGGGCAAAGGTTAAACAGTTGGAGGCCCTGGTTTAATAACAGACCTGAACTGTTATTTAAATGTCACAAATGTCAGTGTTCGTCTTCAAATGGTATTACAGTAGGATTAGTGTCCTAAGCCTTGTTCCAATTTATGGAGAATCAGGGAGAATGATTCTCATCAACTTGGTCCAAAGCAGGAGAAGATTGATTTTCCTTTACCACTCAGTCCGCTTTTATGAGTTTTCCAGACCCTACCTCTCCCAGCCTGCATCATGGATGGAAACTGCCAGATCTGCTTGGAGGCCATATGTGAGCAGTGAATCTGAAAGAGTTACGGCTCATTGAGAAACCAATGAAGAAAATCCTGCCACTATTGACCACCTCCCCCCAGCTGGGGCCCCCTGCAATTGTCCTAACCTTTAGTGGTTTAAACCCCCGGAACAAGTGTAGAACCCACCATGAGAAGGCAGAGACTACCAGAACCAGGATGGGGAAGCTCATCCTGTGTCTCCATCAGATCGTTTATCTTTGCTCAACCCCAAGAAGGTACATGATTCTGAAGCTCTTATAATCTTTATTAGAACTTCTGTTTGTTATGCTTAGTAGTAAAGCGCATGTATTTGAGCACCTACGCTGTGCCAAGTGCAACATCTCCCTTCATGTTCGCAGAGCTGTATGAGTTATTATTATTATGCCTGCTTAAATAATGAAGATAGGACTACAGGTCACACAACATAGCAAAGGTTACTTGAATCCAGGCACCCGCCAACAATTATATAAATGGAGCACCTTGCAGAGATGGAAAAGGCAAAAGATCTCAAGGCCGCAAAGCTTTACCCTTTAAAGAATTGCCCACCACAGACATGGGGCTGGAGAGCTCAAAAGGCTGTAGCATGTGAGGCCTCAGCCTCCATTAGGACACCCAGACTGGTACACCATTTGAGATTTCGAGCTGTCGAACAACCTCCAAATGAGAACAGTGTCTGTCCTTGACATAGCCCTTTCCCCTTTAGAGCTTTGGATGTATCACAGGAGTGATTTCTCAAACAGAAGGTAGAGGCTTTCCCACCACAAAGAGGACATAGGGCATGTTGGAGGAGGTCACGAAGACCGTACTGGGGGCCTCCTAAAGCTCTCATAGGGGAATGGCAGAAAATGGCTGGCCAGGCAAACCAAAGGGAAGCAGCCGTTTCTCTACTCCAGCACTTTCCATCTCCCAGGCCTTTGAGATTTACTGTAATTTCAGAAGAGAAATGACTTTCTGGTTATGCTGAGGATTATGGATGTGTGGTGGTGTGGGAAGTCTGCATGAGGTCCCAGAGGGTCCCCAATAAAAATATTTTCACAAATAGCCACTGCAAGGCAAGGAATCAGACGTCAATCAAGATGTCCAGAAAAAAGGCACTGAGGGCAGCGAGGGCCGTCTCCACTCAGTTTGAAAAGAGGCGTACCATCTATATTCCTTTTATCATTTGAGTGTGATCAGGTGACACACCTAAACAATAACATAGATACCTGTTGTTGAACTACATTGACTACCAAGGAGATAACCTCAACATACCACAAGGTGGATGCCATGTTGCAAAAAAAAAAAAAAAAATAGCTCACTATTTAATCAGTAATAATTAATCCTTTATATTCTGTGAACATGAAATGTACTGAATACTTACTGTATGTCAGGAATTATTAGGCACTTGCCCATACTCAATTTTTTTTACTCACAACAGCCCTGTGAGGTAGGTGATGCTATTAACTCCTTTTGTACAAGAAACAATTGTGTCTCAGGACTTTGTGTCACATGACTTTTCCGAAGTCCCAGGCTAAAAGATTCTGAACTGGGGTGTTCCAGTTCTAAAAATCTTGCTCTTTGTGTTTCAGAACACTGAGAGCTCAGCAAGGCAAACAGTCCATGTGGGCAGGTACAAAGAAGGGGGTTGTGAAAAGGTCATTATCAAGTAGAGATTTTTATTCTGACCAAACCTTGCCTGGGTCGGCTCAGGTTGCCAACATTGATAGTGTCAGGATACTTCAAGGGGGATTCATAGCAGGGCTGGAAGCCACAAACTGTGAGATCATGACCTGAGCCAAGATCAAGAGTCAATCGGTCAACCGAATGAGCCAGCCAGGCATCTCTATCTTCATATTTTAAAAAGTATTATTGGAGCACGTGGGTGGCTCAGTCAGTTAAGCACCCAACTCTTAATTTCGACTCAGGTCATGATCTCATGGTCCATAATGTCATGCCCCACATCAGGCTCTCTGTTGACAGTGTTGAGTATTCTCTGCTTGGGATTCTCTCTCTTCTCTCTATCTCTCTCTCTGCTCCTTCCCTACTCATGCTCCCTCTCTTTCTCGCTCAAAATAAATAAATAAACATTAAAAAATTGTTCTTGAAGGAATTGGAACTTGGTACCAAGATCAATCAACCATCATGTCATTCTATATAGTCCAAATTCACTTAATAAATTATTAAATAACTCTTAATTTTGCTTGTGCAGATGTGTCTTCACTATGGTCATTCCTTCCATTAAAGTTTCTTGTTTTCAATAGTTCATGCATACCTACAGACCCTAAACACTCACAGACACACACACACACACGCACGCATGCACGCACGCACACACTAACAAATTAGATTTGAATAAGAGGAAGGAGGGACAGCAAAATTCAAAACAATTCTTGTTTGGTGTTTTCAAGGTAGCAATTATCCCATACTAGTTTCTTTAAGTCTACCTTTCTTGGAAAGCTTGTTTTTAAATTTAAACAAACTTGGAACCTCCTCTGTTAAAAAGTTTACACACACAAAAAAAGAAAAAACTCAGCCCCAGAAATCACTGGGAAAAAAATTATAAGGTTTTGTTCTGGAATCTTATGCTACATTAGAAAAGAACTTACCGTATAGTATCATCTCAAATGATTTTTTTCCAAAAATAACAATATAAAAGTCTCTTTGAGCTGGAGTTCAGATTTGTGTTGTAAAGTGACCAGGCTTTTATCCTGGTGTCTATGCCAGAAAACTTTACTTTGCTAAGAAACTCTAGGTCTCATCACTTTTAAACATCTGCATCCCTCCTAAGATGTTTGGCAACCAATGTGTCCTAAGGAGTGAGCACGTGCTATTTGACAGAGTAGTCACTTTACTGAAGAAAAGTAGAAATCAAGAGATGGGGGACCCTCGTTCGAGGGCAGAGCAGTGCGGGCAAAGGGGTGGTAGGGAGAATCGGAATCCAGGAAAAAAATGTTCTTGGGCTACAAAAAGGCTTTTCAGCTTGTAACAAAAATCCAATTCAACTTACAAATTAACCTTTTCTTAGTTCACTAATAATCTGAAAATAATGTCTACATTAAGCTAGGAAGTAAAACCATTCAATTAAGGAATTAAAACTATCAATATGAACTAAGAACCTTCTGATGGTAAATGGTATAATAGCTCTTTTGTTAGTTTGTAAAATAAGTCCAGGAAATATTTTGATAGATTAATACTCAAATGAACAGCAAGTTAAATTTTTCCAGCACAGTAATACAGCCTGCTTTATTGAGCACCAAGCAGAAAGTTGCAAATGTCCCCACTGGATAACAATCTCTACACTGTTAAATTTTAGCAGGTGGAACTCTGGCTTGCCAAAGACTCAAAATTAGGAAACTGCTCTTCCAGCCATGTCCAGACTGCCAACTCTCTATTTGGTGAGCTGAAAACTGTAGGAAGATTGTCCTTAAATATGTGATCAGATCTTGAACCAATCTTTTGTTTTCTGTTACATTCCAAAGAGGTCTTTAGGCAGGGCAAATAACTCAACAGTCCACTATTAAGTGGATAAAGAAAGATGATGGAACATCAGTGAATGCTGATCATAAGATTTCTGAAGGCTGACTCTTGCTTCCACACACTTATCTAGTTTACCCAGAAGGCAGTAATGAGAATTACTAGACACATCAAAGAAAGGAGGCCCCCTTATTGGATAAAATAAAATAAAATAACTAAGCTACATATGGAGATTTACTTCACTATAGTATTTTCTTCCTCTAAGATGTCTTAAAATGTTTTAATTTAAATATTATATGCCATTTTATAAAGAGTTGTTTTATTGCTCCTGGACCCTAAAATAGTCATAAGTGTTATATTAACTCAGTGAGCCATGAAGAGATGAGCTGTAAAACCTTTAATATAGGACCGCGGTGGTTATCCACAACTGAATAATGAATTGCATGTCACACAATGCATGATAGTTATCTATGTTGCTGAAGTTATAGCTGAGGAATTATTGGTCTCTCTTATCTGAAAAACCAAATGTAGTGTGAGATCAAAGGAGGCAATAATTGTGCAGGAAACAACATCTTTAAAAAAATTCCTCTGAGGATGAGAAACTGATTTATAACGCTCAAGATTAGTAAATACTGAGTATCATTTTAGGTTACTCAAGTTGGATCAAACATTTTTAGCAATATGTCTAATGGATCATTTGCAGCAAGAAAAAAAAACACTACAAAGTTACAAAATTGCCAAATCGGGGATCCCTTCTGGGGACTGAACAAAACAACATATGAAGTTATTTTCAGCCCTGTACGTGGAAATGGAAAAAATCCATATAATACAACATAATTACATAAATGTCCTTCATTGGAAAGAGATGACCCTTGAAGCCCATTCCAGAAGCCCCACAGACCAAATCAGATCTCTGCAAAGGAGACCAGGGGGAATATCCGGGCCCTGCCAAGTGAACTCACTCAATGTTTTCTAAACTGTCAGCCTCTGGTGACTCAAGAAACACCTGGTGCAGACTGATGGATGGTTCATATCAACTGATGGTCAAGGAGTAAGATACCAAGCCAGATTATTTAATCCATTTACCAAAGCACGCCAACAAAGAAAACTTTTGGAAGTCATTAACAACTGATTACCAAACATAATTTATTAACGTCCTTAAAGGTCTGCAGAGGTAGAAATGCTGAATGTCTTTCCCATTTTGTATGGGCTTCCCTAGTAAAAGTTTCTCACTCAAAAAATTCTCCATTCAAAACTTGATTTACGTGAAGTGAAAAATTAGGATACAAAACTTTCTATAATAACTCCTAAACATTTAAAACTAGATGTTTGCAAAGAAGGAAAACAGGGATTGACAATGGCCATCTCTGAATGAGATTAGGAGTGATTTTTGTTTGCATTTTCATCTTCTCTTTCTTTTTCCTAGCTAAATACAAGAAGCACATATTACCTTTATAAATTCAGACAAACAAAAATTTTTAAGAAACATCCATAATGTGGACTTCAACTTCAGATAATAGATGATTTTTCATTCCCCATTTTACTTAGGTTTAATGCCTGCCTTTCCAAACACAATCATGTTTCTAATACTTTCCATTTCTCTTTGTTGACTCTTTGGAATGTTCTACAAGCACTCAGGTCTCATTTGTTTTGCCGACCAATGGGGAAAAAATCCAGAAATGTTGTTGTGCAGTACTAGGTTAAGACTTTGGTAAGCCAAGTGAGGGTTTGGTCTTCCAGCTATGCCGAAAAGATAATAACAGCCAAAACTTTTCTCCTGATTCAGATATAGTTTTTTATGATTATTTGCCTTTCTGTGATCTAACACAGATCTAGCCTTAATACTAATCAATTCTATACAATTTCCATTCTATAGTGAGATAATCTTGAAACAAACCACTTTCCTTTTACATTTTAAACAAAAGAACATGTATAATTAATACAGGATGCAAGAATACAAAAACAGCTATGAATGAGAAGTTTGCTTCATGTCAACCACTGCTAAGTTGGAATGACATTAATGTCATGTTTTTTACCTTCTGTGTTAGAGATGTTAATATAGATTAAGTCTTGTCCCTGAATGTTTATAGCCCTGTCTGGGATTTTGCTCACCTAAACCGTATATACTACCTCATACATGGACAGATACACACACACACACACACACACACACACACACACACACACACATTTCCTTTTTTCTCAAATTGATGGGGGGCTCCTTATGCCATTTTTCAGTTCCCTACCCCAGCAACCTCCCTCCTGACTTTGGTGCCTGGCACCAATGTTCAGCACATACTTTTGGCCTCTTGATTTGAAGGACTAAGCTTGACTTCACTTTCTCATCTTTAGCTATGTGCAGCCACAGTACTCTGTCATAACTGGGGAGGCAGAATGTGGGGTGAAAAGTCCAACAACCTGGGAGACAGGGAATCAGGAAGCCCGGTTCCAACTGCCTATCACCCATGTGCCCTTGGACAAGGTGTTTCACTCTCTGAGCTTTAGGTTCCTCATTTGTAAAATCAAAGTGCCAGACTAGGCAGACTAAGACCATTCCAGCTCTTAGGCACTATGTTTCTACGTGTTTAGAATACCTAGTTTAGAACTCCACTAGTTCCAATGCAGCCATTTAAATTTAAATTAACTAAAATCAAACACAATAAATAATTCAGTTGCTCCTTTGCATTAGCCCCATTCAAGTGCTCAAGAGTCATATGGGACTAGTGACTACAGTATTGGCACAGATATGGAACATTTCTATCATTGCCAAAAGTTTAATTGGACAAATCTGATCTAAGGCGATAACAAATATCATAGTTGTCCCTCTAGTGGTGTCCCAAGAAATCCAATTAACGTTTTAAGTATATTACTCTCATTTCATTGCCAGCTTTAATGCTGAATGCAATTCATACATTACAAATGCAACATGTACATTTTTTAAATGACAATCATGTATGCTTCTTTTTCTTGAAAAAAAAAATAGCAACGAATGTCTCAATTAGAGTAGCAAGCTGGAAAACAGGGGCCTAAGATCCACCATTCCCATTCAAATTCCCTAGTTTGCTGAACTATTTCCCCACCCCTCACACTTGGCAATTTCCTGTGGGCATACCTTTTTTGCTTGTCCTGTTTCTTCCACTTGGAATGGTTTCTCTTTCTTCCCACCCCCCTCTCTAGGTCCAAATTCCTCAAGACCCTCTCCAGAGTTACTTTTGGCAAAGTTCAACAGAACTATTTCAGATGCAGCCATGATAGCTTAGCAACAGGGGGCAGAATGGATAATTTAAAGGGGCTGCATGAGGAAAATGCCCAGGCAGCCTGGTACTGTGCTTGCCTCAACTCTATCAAATACGCTAGTTTCGTGGTGCATTTGCTGACACTGGGACAGCCTGAGAAGGTGCAGGCTAAGCTCACCACAAAACACATGCTAAAAATGAGGGGACAGAATCAACCATGGGGGCGCCTGGGTGGTTCAGTCGGTTAAGCCTCCTACTTCAGCTTGGCTCATGATCTCAAAGTTTGTGAGTTCCAGCCCTGCATCTGGCTCTCTGCTGTCAGTGCAGAGCCCACATCCCTTTGGATCCTCTTCCCCACCCCACCCCACCCAACCCCCCCTCTTTCTGCCCCTCCCCCACTGGTGCACACGTGCTATCTTTCTCTCTCTCAAAAATAAACATTAAAAACAAACCAAAAAAAATCAACCATGAAACAAGAGTCTTTGGATCATGAGTTACACCTGAGGCAGTCTGCCCATCCTGTGCATCTGCAGAAACACCCAAAACAGCCCCACTGGACCGCATGGAAACAAATTATGCAAGTATGTGAAGTGTCAGCCCCAGCACTAAGGGGGGCAGCTGGCAGGGCATAGTCTTTTCATCAGCTCCCGGCAATTTACCCAGTCAGTGTAGACTTCGGATAAATCACTGTATTGTCAGTAAAATATTACATTGCATTTTTGTTATTCCAATTGTCTTGTGCTCCTGGACAAATGCCACTGTCTCTCGCTTACTGAAAGCAATGTCTTCCTCTTTAGAACTGCCATAGTTTTCTAAAACGCTTTTGTTCTCCCCTGTGCACTTCTTAATTCTCCTACAAGACTCTAAGGTATTTTCCAGAGTTTTAGCACAATGATTATCCACGAATAAATACGGAAGGTGACACGAGATAGATGAATCAGTGAACTGAATAAATTGATTTATGAATGAATGAAAACCCTGTAGTGAATCCTATTGCCATAGCCCAGAAGTACACTGTCCTACCTTAACTCAGTCTTTCATCCATGACTTTCTTAACTTCTTTCTGTAAAGGTCACAACAACAAGAAATGTCCAACGGCAATTAACTACAAGGTTCAGTCATCCGTGTAGAGAGCAAGTTGAGAACTACTCAGGAAAGTGTTCTTTGGCTGTACTCCCTGAATTTTGCCTTATTTTCTACTTCTTATTTCTTCATTTAAAATAGTTGTTAGTGGGGCGCCTGGGTGGCTCAGTTGGTTAAGCGGCCGACTTTGGCTCAGGTCATGATCTCGCGGTCCGTGAGTTCGAGCCCCGCGTCGGGCTCTGTGCTGACAGCTCAGAGCCTGGAGCCTGTGTCAGATTCTGTGTCTCCCTCTCTCTGACCCTCCCCCGTTCATGCTCTGTCTCTCTCTGTCTCAAAAATAAATAAACGTTAAAAAAAATTTTTTTTAATAAATAAATAAAAATAAAATAGTTGTTAGAATTCTTCATTTCATACTTAATTGGATATCAAATAGAATTACCTGGAGATAGTCCATTCTTTAAATGGTACATGCTAATAAGCACGAACTTGTTCTCACAAAAGTTCCACCTCAGTGACAGAAGAATTTTCCCCATCATTCGCAAAGCTAACAGCATCTAAAAATTACCCCTAACTGAAAAATATTATTCACAACCAAATATTTCACTCATGCAGTTGTCACGGGCTCATACTTTTTATGTAAGTCATTTTCTGTATCTCAAACAGGCTATCTAGACTTTTTTCATTTTATTTTTTTTCAACATTTATTTATTTTTGAGACAGAGAGAGACAGAGCATGAATGGGGGAGGGTCAGAGAGAGGGAGACACAGAATCTGAAATAGGCTCCAGGCTCTGAGCTGTCAGCACAGAGCCCGACGCGGGGCTCGAACTCACCAACCTCGAGATCATGACCTGAGCCGAAGTCGGACGCTTAACCGACTGAGCCACCCAGGCGCCCCTAGACTTTTTTCATTTTAAATTCGCTGCTTGGCTCTGGCATTGCCCAAAGGACAATTGTAACCCCCAGTCACACTATTCTAAAGCTTCTTCTTTGTTGGCTTTCCCTCAGTTCTTTAATTCTTACTATAGCTCTAGAATCCATATCCTTCAAGTGTCTACACTATCATGTCAAGTGTAAAAGCAAAATAATTTATATTCTACTACCACGAAAAAATGACTTAGGCGTAGAGGTAACTTGGAACATGAAAATACTGAATTGTACAATGTGGTAAGTTTTTCATGATTTTACCTCATTAAAGTTTCCATTTTTACCTGCAAATCCTACTTTGAGTTATTAAGTCTACCTATGTCCCTGCACACATATAATACATGTATAAGGTTATTCATTTCAACATTGTCTATAAAAAAATGAAAAACTGGAAACTCAATGTCCACCAAGAGGGGACTGGATAAATAAATTATGGTATATCCATTCAATGGATAATAGGCAGATGTTAAAGAATAAGAATGCTTTCTGTGTAGTGCATTCCAAAATAATTTATTACATTGCTGTCTGTGATAGAAAATATTGGGCACCATATCAAAGTTCATCAACAGGTGACTAGATAAATAATTTACAGTACATCGATTCAGTAGATGTACTTTACAACAGTGGGGGGAAATTAGACTATTCTGCATATATAAAATGGTCTCCAAGATACATTGAGTGAAAAACAAGCAAGAATAAGAGCAATGTTTATAGTGTGTTAACCCAGGGCGCCTGGATGTCTCAATTGGTTAAGCGTCCAACTTCAGCTCAGGTCACGATCTCAGGGTTCGTGGAGCCTGCTTCGGATCCTGTGTCTCCCTCTCTCTCTGCCCCTCCCCTGCTCATGCTCTGTCTGTCTCTCTCTCTCAAAAATGAATAAACAAATTTATTTATTATTTACTTATTTATTTATTTATTTATTTATTTATTTATAGTATGTTAACCTTTCATTAAAAGAGGGGAGGGTTTAAGATATAGGTGCATTAAAAAAAAACTCCAGAAGAGTACACTGGAAACTAACAAAAATGGCCATAGAAGGGAGATAGAATTGGGTACATGAGGGACAGAGGAGGAAGCAGAACTTCTCTTAATACGATAGTTTATGTTTTTCATTTTTAACCTTGTGAATGTATTATCTACTCAAAAAATTGCAAATACATATTTCCATTACCGTATCTTATTGTCTGTTTAATAATAAATGGATTTTAAGAGAATCTTCAATAATAGTATTCTCCATCTTTCTCTTGCCAAACTTCCCTCTGTACTCTGGCCCTCCCCTCTTCTGTAACAAACGCCTTTTCCGTGCTCATAAAGATCTGGCTGGGGAAAACAGCTGAGGCAGAGCACTTTGGAATGGAGTAGATCTTGATCCAAGACATGATGCGAAATAGTGAAGTAATTTGAGGGAATATGTGTGCCTGGGAATGAACGGTGGGATGTGTGGTCTGGGTAATGACCAAAGTGTTGAATAATACAGAGTTAGTTGTAGCTGCTTCTTGCTAACGTTTTAATGGTCTAATTAACAGAAAATTTAATATAAACGTTTTCATTCTTAAACAAAGATAATGATTTTTAACCACTCTCCGAAAAACTAAATAACATTTTCTTTCACCGGCTTCAACAGGTTTTAAGGAAAAGGGGAAGGTAACTGAATACTCATACTGAATTTTTTTAATACTAAGCCAACTATTTAAATATTCAAGCCATTAATCTATATTTGGAAATATGTAATCATCTGAGGTTTATTTATTAAAAATAATTTACACCAAAAAAGCAATAATGCTTCAACTTGGTGTTCAAAAGGCCTTCTCAGCAAGAGGTATTAAAATGTCAACCTCATTTAAATGAGACATTATTGACCCCCATTAGCAGGACACGTGCATGGTTTGGCTTTCTCTAATGCTGGTGATGGATTTGCTCTTGTCCATCCACACACTCCTGCCATGTCGTCTTATGACCTGGGGCAGACATATGCTAGACAGCTGGCTGGACCAGGTCTGTGGCCACCGAACAAAGCAAACCTTTCTGGCCCACACAAAGATTGAACCTGTGACCTTGTTCTCATTAGCTCAATGCCCTAGCCACCTGAGCTAAACAGCCGCATACACACACACACACATACACACACACACACAAAGTGAAGTTTGAACACTGTGTAGATAAGATGTCTGTGTTTGGATATCAAAGCCAGGTATAATACAATATACAACAATGGACATAAAGCTGGTATTTAGGTATTAAAAGAGGGTATTATGGCTCTTATTAAGGTATATATCTTGTATCCCATTCCCCTATATATCTTGTATCTCATGCCCCAGTGGCATTTTGCAAGGTGAGAACCAAAATATAATGACCTTAAAAGTTCTGTACCACAATTCAATATGGTACCAACCCTGAAGTAAAGAAATTGGCCATCAAAATGGCACTTAACCAGAATGCATTAGGGGATCCCAGAAAGCAGTAGATTCCACGTCTCATCTGATTTGTGTTCCACCGAGCCTTGGGCTGAAAGGAGGAGTAGAGATAAAAATAGTAGCTGACAGAGATATAGGTGAGAATGGGAGCCAATAATTTGTGGCCAGAAGACACAGAAGCTGTGTATCCGGGCAAAGCTTCATGAAAAAGACATCTGTGCTCAGCCAATCTACAATTTTCCATTGAGTATCCAGGTGTTTTGTGTGTCACAGGGCCTCTGGTTACAGAGATCTACTAACAGGGAGGGGACTTCCACTTATAGAACATACAGTCATGGAGAGAGGCACTATGTCTAGATTATCAAGTTTCTCCTTAGCCCTGAATAGACAGTTATTCTGGTGCCAAGTTCCAAGGGTCATCATGACTGTAGACCCAATGCAATACTCGCTGAGTGTGGAAAATTCCAGATTAGTGAGAAATTTAACCACAACTGCCATATGAGTAGTTTCAGTGCCAAGGTTTTATGTCAAGGGATGACATAAGGTTCCATCCATAAATACTTCCTCCTCCTTCACTTGGATGGACTCTCCATCAGGATCTTGCTCAACATTACAAACACAACAAGCACAACATTAACCCCCAACCACTAGGAGACAACAACCATACTCATATCTTGGGTCACAAGAAATATATTCCAAAAATACCATCCAAAAATGCCATTTTAAAACTCCTCCCCTTTTGAAAGATATAATTCCCCTCAGCATAAAGTTCCAGTTCCTTACCCTGGCATCCAGCAGAAATTCAGGGCTAAGTCTTCTTTGTCTTTGCATCTCCACACCTAGCAAAGGGCTTCCCGTATAAAATGAGCACAATAAATTATTGAATGAAGAAACAAGTGAATGACTAAATCTGATCCTGATTTATCTTTCCACATTATCTCATGTCACCTCTCTTACTTCATCCTTCCTTCCAAGACTCCTAATAGTCTTCCCATCTTTCCATGGACATAGGCGGCTCTCTCCTTCTGTTTCTCTCCAATTAAGGGCATAGGCATTTATTATGTGTGAATGGTGTATTGCTTCCTGTATTTTATCTCATTTAAACCTGAAAACAGTCATTATACCCATTGTCCACAAGATGCTTAGAAAAGCTGAGTAGCTTCCCAAGATTACATAGCTACAGAACAACGGAACTAAGATTTGAACCCAGGTTTGAAGCCTGTCTGGCTCCAAAAAGAAATTCTTCTCCCAATTAGGGTATTCTTCCACCTTCTTGTACCCAAATTCTGCCTTTCCAAAATTGGTCTTTCTCTCAAGGTTTAGTAAAAGCTGTAAGGAGAGAAATTCTTACCTGTTCACTCTACCCCTTAATGGTCTTTCATTCACTTACCTTCATGTTATTAACACAATGTCTCAGATAACAACCAGAGACTACTTCAACACTCCATCTACTATTCCTTCAATTTCTCCTTTCAACTTTTCACCAATCCAGTCCTTTTCAGCATAACTAAATTGTAAGCTCAAAGGACAGATTCCACAAGTTATAATTTGCTGTATTTTTCCACAAGCATGGAAGGAGACCGCCATGCAACAAATGACTGACTGAAAGTGACTAATGTTGAAACCCCCATCCTCTCACCAATAATTTTTGTGCCAATTCCTATAGTCATGAAGAAACACTCCTTGAAGTATTCATCTCTTTTTTTTTTAAGTTTATTTATTCATTTTGAGAGGAAGAGAGAGAGACAGCACAAGTAGGGGACGGGCAGAGAGAATGAGAGACAGAATCCCCAAGCAGACTCTGTGCTGTCAGTGCACAGCCCAACATGGGGCTCAAACTCACGAACTGTGGGATCATGACCTGAGCAGAGTTCAAGAGTCGGCTGTTTTATCCACTGAGCCACCCAGGTGACTCTGAAGTATTTATCTCTTAAGGCTATTGTAATTAAGAGAGCGAACAAAGTTTGCAAAATTAAAAAAACTACGTTTGTAAAACATTTTAAGGCCTTTCATTATTAACCCTCTGGAGCATCTCTTCTTCTGAGATGTCTACCAAACCAGTGTTTGTGACATCATCTTGTTAAGATTTCCTTTGTTTCCTTCAAATACTCTCATTTTCAAAGATTAATTACTTGCTTGTAAAAGTGCACTCCAGAATGAAATCTAACCTATGAGTTCTTCACCTTAAGGTGAATGTTCTTAGCATTTTGTTTTGTTTTTGTTTTTTTCAAAAATAGAATGTCATCTGTTTAACCAATTTGAACACATTTTTATAGGAGAATTAAAAAAATAAGAATACAGAGGTTCCTGGATTTTAAGCACTTTTGAGTATTTGTAAAATACATTATGACTTTGATGCTTGAAAAAATATGAAGTGGTGCTTTTAGCTATAAATCAGCACCAGAAAATAAAGCTGAGCTAGAAGTTGGGATGTCTTTAGGACAAAATGTTTTTGATCATCCAAAATGTTGATCATTTGTGGGCCATAGAAAAGAAAGATTTATTATTTTTGAATGATATAATCTTTAGTAAGATAGAGTTGTATAATTTGAGAGAACATCAAACAGAATGTGGTTCTTATTAATATCACATAACCTTTCCTATAAAACTTTTCCTTTCTCCAGCCTAGCTCCCATTAGAACCAAACTAAACATGGTGACAGCTACAATTTAGGAAGGTGTTAGGCCAATAGTCTCCCCTTTTAAGAAACTGGATCATTAATTCAAGATCACATTACCAGTTTTCTTCATAAACCAAATACATGGGGACAGACTCAATTCTATAGGGTTTAATCACACACGAGTGACAAAAACCACAGAACACAGATCCTGATCAGCTGGGCCTTCAACCACAAATTCACTGTATCCACATATGTCACCTCCATTATCATTAGTATGAATAAAAAAAACTCTAACTTATTTTACACATGTGGAAGAGGCTGGATCTCAGTGTTCGTGATTAGAAATATTCTTGTAAAAATTAAATTGTTTTTATTACCAAATGTGCTTATGCATATCAATATGTTTTAGAATTTAATACCCTCCTCCTGAGTAAAATAAATAATTGTTTCCTGAACAATCTGTAACTTACTTATTTCCTATTAATCCTAAATCCTCATATAAATCTAAAGTTAACATTTTTGTCTTCGGATTTTTAAGAAAAGCAGTGAACTCTAGCATCTCAAGTTGGATTTGTTTTCGGTCTTGTATACAATAGGCATTCAATTAATACTTACTGAAGAATGAATTAATGAATCTCAATCACCCGAACTGGGGAACCCAACCCATAATCACAAACGGGTGCACCCCAGAGGAGATCCCAGATGTTTTTTTTTCAAAAATAGAAAGTTCAGTCCACGATAAAAGTCTCAAAAACTAGGCTCAGATCTGCTTCATGTAATCTATTCCACATAATTCTGAGTCTGAATCCCAAGACGAAATAATTTTAAGGTTTCCAAAAGATCCAGGCAAAATTAGTTGTGCAGAGGTGAAAGATAATAGATGTGACTATAT
This sequence comes from Panthera onca, assembly GCF_046562875.1. NCBI lineage: Eukaryota > Metazoa > Chordata > Mammalia > Carnivora > Felidae > Panthera > Panthera onca. The sequence continues at coordinate 150,053,649 of NC_138342.1, read as the reverse complement.
CTTTAGAAAAACTGGCTTGGACCTTCCTTTGTATAAAAGAAGAGAACCCTTGGAGTTTTCTCCTAAATCCCCTCTGAAAGCCATCTCTGAGTTGGTGAATGCAGAGTGATATTCCAGAGTTGAATGACTCTACATCAAAAATGGCCCAACACCTAGGGCGCCTGGGTGGCTCAGTCAGTTAAGTTTCCGACTTCGGCTCAGGCCACGATCTCACGGTCCGTGAGTTCGAGCCCCGCGTCAGGCTCTGGGCTGATGGCTCAGAGCCTGGAGCCTGCTTCCGATTCTGTGTCTCCCTGTCTCTCTGCCCCTCCCCCATTCATGGTCTGTCTCTCTCTGTCCCAAAAATAAATAAACGTTAAAAAAAAAAATTTAAAAAATTAAAAAAAAATAAAAATGGCCCAACACCAATGCATTCTAAGATCACCCTGCCCCCAACTTCCACCTCTACCACCATTGTTACTGGCACAGCTTATATCCCAGTAGGGGACCTGCCCACCTTGTCTGTGACCTGAGATACACATCAGGGCCCAGTGACGGTGCCTGACATTGAGGGGTCACATTTAAGTGAGCTGACCTTCTTACATACTCAATGGAGAGCAGAAGGAAAAAGACAACCAAGGTTGTGTGGGAAGGAGTCGGGCTACCTATTTTTATTAAGGAGCTTATATCACAATCAATGTGCCATATATTTTAAATTTTTTTTAACGTTTATTTATTTTTGAGACAGAGAGAGACAGAGCATGAACGGGGAAGGGTCAGAGAGAGGGAGACACAGAATCCGAAACAGGCTCCAGGCTCTGAGCTGTCAGCACAGAGCCCGACGCGGGGCTCGAACTCACGGACCACGAGTTCATGACCTGAGCCGAAGTCGGCCGCTTAACCAACTGAGCCACCCAAGTGCCCCTCAATGTGCCATATAAATATTGACTAATACCTTCTCGTAACATCAAGTACTTTATATAGTAAGTCATTAGCTTCACGCCCAATAGGCTATAAACTCAAAGAGTACAAACATCCATCTGGATTCACTAAAGTATTGCATACATAAAACCCAATGCCTGTGGTATACTAGATGTTCAATTAGTAAGTGGCAAGTGAACAAATGAGAGTGGATAAGAGAATGCAATCAAAAGCCAGTCTGCATGAGTTTCATTCCTTCCTGTTACTCAGTAGCTGTGTGACCCTAGTAACTTCTATGTGGTCTCGGTTTTTCATCTGTAAAATAGGGTTAATTGTATCATAGTACCTGTAAAAAATGAATGAGTTAATATGGGAAATGCACTTAACAAGGGGCCTGTCAGGGGCACCTGGGTGGCTCAGTCAGTTAAGCATCCAACTCTTGATTTCATCTCAGGTCATGAGGTCACAATCATGAGATTGAACCCCCCATTGGCCTCAACACAGTGTTGGGATTCTGTCTCTCTCCCTCTGTCTCTGTCCCTCCCGCCCCCCCTTGTTCTCTCCTTCTCTCTCTGTCAAAATAAATAAACTTAAAAAAAATAATAATGATAGGGCCTGACAACTATCAACAATAACCAAATTATGGAAAGAAACCAATGTCAATTGACTGGTGACTGGATAAAGAAGATGTGGTATATAGATATACAACGGAATATTACTCAGCCATCAAAAAGAAGGAAATCTTGCCATTTGCAATGATGCGGATGGAACTACAGTGTATTATGCTAAGAGAAATAAGTCAGTTAGAGAAAGACAAGTACCATATGATTTCACTCATATGTGGAATTCAATAAACGAAACAGATGAACATAGGGAAAGGGAAGGAAAAATAAAATAAGATAAAAACAGAGAGGGAGGCAAACCATTAGAAACTTAACTATAGAGAACAAACTGAAGGTTGCTGAAGGGGAGGTGGTGGGGGGATGGGCTAACTGGGTGATAGACATTAAGGAGGGCACTTGTTCTGGGGCACTTGGGTGACTCAGTCAGTTAAGCACTCGACTTCAGCTCAGGTCATGGTCTCGTAGTTCATGGGTTCGGGCCCCACATTGGGCTCTCTGCTGTCAGCACAGAGCCCGCTTCTGATCCTCTGTCTCCCTCTCTCTGCCCCTTCCCCTATCAAAAATAAATAAACATTAAAAACAAAAAGGAGGGCATTTGCTCTGATGAGCACTGGTGTTATATGTAAGTGATGAATCACTAAATTCTACTCCTGAAACCAATACTACACTATATGTTAACTAACTTGAACTTAAATAAAATCTTGAAAGAAAAAAAAAGAAAAGGGCCTGACATACAATGTCATTACAATTATTATTCCAACCTCTAATTCCTTTTTTTTTTATATAATCCGTATGCCCAACGTGGGGCTGGAACTCACAACCCTGAGCTCGAGTCCCATGTTCTACCGACTGAGCAAGTCAGGCACCCCCAACCTCTAATTCCTGAGGTGGGGCAGAACAAGACCTTGACTAACTTCTAGGACTTCACACTCTCCTAGAGGTGCTCACTGCTCTGTGCAAACATTCACCCTGTAATAAATCATCTTCCTTTTGCAAATGAGAAGACAAGGTCCACCACCCAGTAAAACGAATTCTCCAAAAGGCCTAATGTCTTATAACATTTAGAAATATTCTCCAGAGTAAGAAGCTTATCACCACTCTTGTCCTTGATAATTAAAAAAAGAAATAAATAAAGTTGCATCCAAGTAACTAACCCAAAGTCTGCTGATATTAAACATAAAAAATCACTTCCCCACATGTGCATAATTTCCACAAAATGCCATCAGTGCAACTTTGACAGGTATGAGGAGACTCCCAATATTGCTAGCTGTTCACTGGGTTTAACCTCAGACAGTGATTCAGCTAAATGCTATATTGGATTTCATCGGTTCCATTTACACTGCCCCTGCAGTAATTCTCTGAGGGGTTTACGGTTATCTAGAAAGGCCCGAGTGCCTGGGTGTGTGCACTCGGGTCACTGTGGAAGGCCGTGTTAGTGGAACAGGAATGGGAACATCTTAAACCAAAACAGCTGCATCAGAAATGGTCAAGGATTGGGAGCAATACGATAGCTGCTATTAAACCCCACTTTGAGCTTCCCCTGGCTTTGATGATCTCTTTCTTCCTCTCAAAAGTTGATCATTCTTTCCTTGACCTCGAATCAACCTCATAAAAGCCAAATTTCTGTTTTGGCTCATATGAAAGTTTTTGTTGTATTATTGTTGGTTTGGGGATTTTGACTGTTTGTTGTTTGTGTTTCCTTTGTCTATTTGGTCTGGGAAAACTATAAATTGAGGTGGACCAGTCATGCTACAGTCTCTTATATAGATGTGGGATGAGGACTTTTTGTCCTCTGGCTTTCACCTGTTTCGCATGGCCCCTGTATCCCCTGGCACTTCCTCCTGGTAAGCAGCTGGAAATGTCTATGTGGGCTGCAATTTTTTTTTCAGGCTGTGTAGTATCAATCACCTTTTTTTTTTAATATGAAATTTATTGTCACATTGGTCTCCATACAACACCCAGCGCTCATCCCAACAGGTGCCCTCCTCAATGCCCATCACCCACCCTCCCTTCCCTCCTACCCCCCATCAACCCTCAGTTTATTCTCAGTTTTTAAGAGTCTCTTATGGTTTGGCTCCCTCCCTCTCTAACCTTTTTTTTCCTCCCCCTCCCCCATGGTCTTCTGTTAAGTTTCTCAGAATCCACATAAGAGGGAAAACATATGGTATCTGTCTTTCTCTGTATGGCTTATTTCACTTAGCATCACACTCTCCAGTTCCATCCATGTTGCTACAAAGGGCCATATTTCATTCTTTCTCATTGCCACGTAGTACTCCATTGTGTATATAAACCACAATTTCTTCTTCCATTCCTCAGTTGATGGACATTTAGGCTCTTTCCATAATTTGGCTATTGTTGAGAGTGCTGCTATAAACATTGGGGTACAAGTGCCCCTGTGCATCAGCACTCCTGTATCCCTTGGGTCAACTCCTAGCAGTGCTATTGCTGGATCATAGGGTAGGTCTATTTTTAATTTTTTGAGGAACCTCCACACTGTTTTCCAGAGTGGCTGCACCGATTTGCATTCCCACCAACAGTGCAAGAGGGTTCCCATTTCTCCACATCTTCTCCAGCATCTCTAGTCTCCAGACAATCACCTTTTTTTTATAGTTTATTTTTCAGAGGTGGGGGGGAGGGACAGAGAAAGAGGGAGACACAGAATCTGAAGCAGGCTCTAGGCTCTGAGCTGTCAGTACAGAGCTCAATGCAGGGCTCAAACTCATGAATCGGGAGATCATGACCTGAGCCAAAGTCGGATGCTTAACCAACTGAGCCACCCAGGTGTCCCTCAATTGTCTTTTTTGACATCTTTCATTCCACTGCAAGCTGGTTGAGTTGAAAGACTTCATTTTAGCATCCAACTACGGCATTCTTGAATAAATTGTATTATACAGTATTATAAGAGAATAAGGGATTAAATACATCGTTAGAATAAAAAAATCTTTTTCAGTGTGACTGAAAAATTTAAGAATTAAATTTAAGAATTTAATGCACTTAGGGGCGCCTGGGTGGCTCAGTCGGTTAAGCGGCTGACTTGGGCTCAGGTCATGATCTCGCGTTCATGAGCTCAAGTCCCCATTGGGCTCCGTGCTGATGCTCAGAGCCTGGAGCCTGCTTTGGATTCTGTGTCTCCCTCTCTCTCTGTCCCTCCCTCACTCGCGATCTCTCTCTCTCCCAAAAATAAACATTAAAAATAAAAAATAAAAAAAGAAAGAAAGAAATGCACTTTAGGGGCTCCTGGGTGACTCAGTTGGTTAGGCACATTCAACTTGGGTTCAGGTCATGCTCTCCCAGTCGGTAGGTTTGAGCCCCGCGTCCAGCTCTGTGCTAACAGCTCAGAGCCTGGAGCCTGCTTTGGATTCTGTGTCTCCCTCTCTCTGCCCCTCCCCGGCCCGTGCTCTGTCTCTCTCTCTCAAAAATAAATAGATGTTAAAAAAAGAAAACAGAATTCAATGAGCTTTAAGTTCCTTGGAAAAGATGTGTGTGTTGTAGTAACAGTGATAGAACTGAATATATTATAAAAGAGCAGTTCTAGGGTCTTCTAATGCTGCAATGAGAGAAGTCATTTAAGTGAACTATAACTAACGTTCCCTGGATTAACATATGTTAGTTCCACCACTGTATTTAGCATAATCTTCTCTGACGGTGGTATTTGATAAACCGTCACTTAGAGACTGCTCAGTGATGTTGAAATGAATCCTGGGCTGACGTTGGCCAATTCATTGGGACTTTTTTCAGCTCCCAAAGACCACCTGGGACTCATTTCAATTCTCTGATGCTGTGTTACAAATAAGCCACTCAAAGATACCACTTGCTGTCAGCAAGTCCCCTGATTTATTTAACCCTTCCCCAGAATATGTCCTGAAATTCTCCCGATGGAAGCCCTATTTGCGGTGACGGTATCTCCTCTGTGATGACGAAGTCACTCTCTGGCACTGGCAGGTGTTTGCAGAGGGTCCTGTGACTGTGCCTTTATCTTCTCAACAAATCATCGTTTTTTTATTTACACATGGAATTTCCACTATACCTCTCCAAAAATCAGAACATCCAAGCCTACTGCACGTACGCAGTACTGTGTGGAGAATCAATATATCTTTATATTCTGCATCTTAAGAATGACATCACTAATTCCATCTACAACATGTGCACTTATTGGATTTTTTTTGATTAAATAGTACAGTATCGGGAAATATGAGTTCAAATGGAATACGGGGGAAAAGAGAAAAAATAAGTTTAAAAGGACAAAGAGAAAAGAAGGATAAAAATAAATAAATACTCTTCTGTGACTTTAAGAATAGATGTGACAATAAGACCCAATGTAACCTAGTTTCATCTTTTTAAGTTTATTTTATTTTATTTTGTTTTATTTTGTTTTATTTTATTTTACTTTATTTTATTTTATTTTATTTTATTTTATTTTATTTTATTTTATTTTTAGTAATGTCTACACCCAACCTGGGGCTCAAACTCATGACCAGGAGACCAAGAGGTCCATGCTGTTCTGACTGAGCCAGCCGGGAGCCCATCTAGTTTCATCGTCTACTCTGTAAGTGAGAGAGCTGATGGACTAAAAAAAAATAACAATGGTTTGCAAACTAGAAGTCCTACGATGAAGAGGTGACATTTTTTTTCTTCCCCAAAATAGCAGTAAGAATTGCATGATAATCCATAATAAAGATCAGAAGGAAAAAATTCAGACCCAGTTTGAGCGGTGCACTGAAAATAATTCTTAAAGTTCACAATTCCCATTCTCAATCCCAACTTTCCCCTATTTTCAGGTCAGTTCTGGAAGCCACTGAAGGTCAGCTGACTTTCTTATTAAGCTTTTTATTTTGAGGTAATTATAGATTCTCATGCAGTTGTAACAAATAATAGAGACCCCTTGCTCCCTTTACCCAGCTTCTCCCTATGGTAACATGCAAAATTATAGTAAAATATCACAACCAGGATATCGACATTAATACGGCTAAGATACAGAACATTTGCATAACCACAAGGATCCCTCTTGTTGCCCTTCTGTAGCTGCACCCACTTCCTGTGACTCCCACTGCTGCTTAACCTCTAGTAAACCATTAATCTTTTCTCCATTTCTAAAACTTGGTCATTTCAAGAATGTTATGGAAATGGAACCATACAGGGTATAACCTTTTGTGGTGACCTTTTTTTTTCTTTTTAACCTGGTGTAATTCTCTAGAGATTCATTTGGGTTGTTGCCCTTACCAATAAGTTATTCCTTTTTTGTTGCTGAATAGTATTCCATGGTATGGATGTACCACGATGAGCCCTACATGCTTCACTGTTAATGAAATGGTTAAGTTTGTTTATCCCTTGAAGGACCTCTGAGTTGTTCTCAGTTTGGGGCTGTCATGAACAAGCTGCCGTAAGCTCTCACGTACAGGTTTCTCTGCGAACTGAAGTCTTCATCAATCTGGGATAAATGTTCAGGGGTCAATTGCTGAATCACATGATAGCTGCACATTTACTTTTGAAGAAACTGCCAAACTCTCTCCCAGACTGGCTGTGCCATTTTACATTCCCACCAGCAGCGTCTTTGTGATCAGTTTCCCTGCATCTTCGCCAGCATTTGGTGCTGTCACGGTTGATTTTTAGCCAAAGACAGAAAGCCAATTTGGGATAAAAACAGTTCACGAGGCTTTCAAATTTAATACACGTTGTTATGTCAACATTGCCCAGATACTGAAAATATGTATTTTTAATGGCCACTGTCTTTGGTTTGAACCCTACAATTTAAAACCTGTGCGCTTTAGACAAATTACTTAACACCTCTGAACTTTCATTTCCTTGTATGTAAAACCTATCCCTTGAGGTAAAGAACTGTTTTAAAGGAATAGTGTGTGTAATGAGCACAGGGGAAAATAAGTGCTCAATAAATGCGAAGTCCTTTTTTTACATGACTCCATTTGATCCTTATATATCCCAGCGTACCTGCTTCCTCTTCATCCCTTCCCAGCACCACTTAGAACCATTGCGTCTGTCCAGTTTTGTACCTCCATCTCCCTTCAGCTCAGACAAATATGAATACAATTCCAAAGTCAGTTAAGACGATGGGACAGAAACAGCATGATATTGCTTGCAGAAAACAAGTTCAAACACAGCTCTGCTGCCTACAAACTGTGTGAACTTGGGACAATTATTTCACCTCTCCAGTCAATGCCACCGACGGTTCATCTCTTCTATCTTCAGAATGGACAGAATCAGAACCTGTTTGTCGAGAACAAAGTCCAGGGCACCTAAGGGTCTCATTCATTCTGCTGTAGAACCTCAAAGGAGAGAAATGCCAGAAACCATAAGAATGGGGCGCAAGACCATATTAGAAATTCTCTTTATGTATGTTTTTATGTAAACAATTAGAAATGAGTTCACCAACACCTTCACTTGGTCCTGGACAATATATTCCTGAGGCGCACGTGGTATCCTTAGGGAAGGAGGAGATCTCTACTGTGGAGGAGTTTATAGTGGCCTCCACACAAGCTCACATAGACTGAGATGTGTTATGGCTTAAATGGCTCAGTTAGGTGGACGCAGATTACATACTCTAGTTTTAACCAAACTCATCTTCACCAAATGGACAGAAGTTTGTTTTTTTTTTTAAAAGCCCTACAGGGGTTCCTAGGTGGCTCAGTCATTTAAGCCTCCAACTCTTGGTTTCGGATCAAGTCGTGATCTCATGGTTCGTGAGTTCAAGTCCCGCATTGGGCTCCACACTGGCAATGCTGAGCCTGCTTGGGATTCTGTCTCTCTCTCTCTCTCTCTCTCTCTCCCTCCCTCTCTTCTCTCTGCCTCTCCCCTGCTCTCTTGTGTGTGTGCATGCTCTCTCTAAATAACTAAAAACAACTTGAAGAAAAAGAGCCCTACAATGGACTTCGGATTAAAGATAATTCAAATACGGACATAAACCATCAAGAAAGTGGTAGAACAGACACTGGAAGAGCTTTAATCAGCCACAAAACAAGGCAGAAACAATAACAAAACAAATCAACCATTAAGTCAATCAAAGCATTTTCCAATGACCAAGACCACTTATAACGTGGATTTGCATCTACTGCCAATGATACTAAATTTATCTCCCCTGATGATACTGAATTTATCTCACCTGCAAATATTTAAACCTATTGTTCAATTCTGTATCTTGCCCATTTTTAGTTCACTTTTTGAGTGGGTTTATAATGTATATATCAGTAGAGTAGTGCAGACACATAATTTGCAAATAAATATGTACTTAAATGTTTTACTGTTAGAGTGCTCAATTAAAACAATGGGGAGACCATTGGGCCTAGAGTATTTCATTTCCTTCCTGTGTCATTTTCCTCAGTTTAGACCTTTGTGTCAGGCACCCGCTGACCACACTACACATGGCCAAGATGACAATAAGCTAGATTTCCAGTCCAGCCATTGCTATCCCTGGGACCATCTCGCCATACCTTTCTAGAACTTCTGAAGACAGACAGAAGTCATTGCCTTTACCCTGTCGACATCGAGGTCTGCAAGCCAATGTAGGCTTCTCATACAAATGCCCGTGAAATCTGTGGGCTGTCAACTCAGAAAGGTATCTGTGGCATGCCACTTTTCAATGTTGTAGAGCTACGCCAAAAAGAAGAGCTAATGTTTATTAAGCATTTACTCTATGCCAGACCCTCAACTAAGAGCCTCGTGGGAGTCATCTCACCACATGTTCATCATGATGCTGTAACAGTCTATAGTCATTATCCACCTTCTGTAGATGTGGTAACAGAAGCAGAGAATAGCTATTTTCCCAAGATCACACGCTGAAACATATTGTAGTCAGGATTCAAAACCGCCTCGGGACTCCAGGAGACTTGCTCTTAATCACCATGTTATGCAGCTTTCCATGCATAATAATAGCTTAATTTCCATGTATTATTATGATGATTTATTAACAATTTACTCAAAATTCATTTTAAAAATTTGTCTCATTTTAAATGTGATTTTGCTCCATCTTGGGATCGAATATTCGCCAGAACACATCATTGATCTTGTAATAAACATCAAAATTAGTTACGATTAGATTTACAGGGATTACTTTGCCAGACTTTTTTAAATGTATCTTTCCAATTCTTGAAAATATGGCTTTAGATTCTTTCTAACATGACACAGGGCATAAACAATAATATAATAAAAGGTATATGGTTTACTATTTACTCATATGTATCTGAGATTATAAGCTAAAACTATTATTCAAGGCAATGAGAAAAATTCAGTGCGTAAACCAGTTGTTTCCACGGGTTCAGAGAGTGAACAACAGGACAAAAAACAGGAACAGCTGAGTGAGTTTCTCAATCATTAACGTAGTTATTATTAATATCATACGATATTAAAGTATTTAAGGAGAGAAAAGCCCACTGAACTACAGCAACCCTTAAAATTCTGTGACTTTTAGTAAAATATAGCAAGTAGAAACATGACAGGGCAGGGGGTTGGGGGGTAAGGGAGCAGGCTGGGAATGTTATTCTGAAGGCAAGTTTCTCTATATGATTGTGTGCTCCTGCCTGTGTACCTTGAGGACTCCTGACGTTCCCTCCAGGATATCCTCATTACAAATACCTAGGTCACAGGGAATCAGGGTGACTCAGTCGGTTAAGCACCTGACTCTTGATTTCAGCTCAGGTCATGATCTCATAGTTCATGAATTGGAGCCCTGTGTCAGGCTCCACATTGACAACACAGAGCCTGCTTGGGATTCTGCCTCTGTCTCTGTCTCTCAAAAAAGCAAACAAACAAAATAAACTTAAAAAAAAAAAAAAAAAAAAAAACCTAGGTCATGATTTAAAGGCACTAAAATTTACAAAGTGCAGCTCACACCCCACAGATTCAAATACTACTTTGGTCTCATGACTGTTTTACCTTTGACGAGCCATCATATTTATCGTTATAAACACTTCATTAAGTATCACTCTATCTGAAAAAAGAAGAATTCAGCATTCAAACAACTAAGCACTTAAACAGCCCATATATAATTTATATTTGTATTAAAGCAAAAATAGTCACTCTATCAGATTCTGTAATTTTGTTGTTAATATCATCTTTACTTGAATAGTAAAAGAAAAAATGCATAGAACTGAACAATGTTTGGAAAAACGAAAATAATTACTAGGAATGTAAGGAGGCAGTTTCTTGCTCTATTTATCCCAGAATAATAAGAAAGTCCCCTGGTTTGTTCCTGAAAAAAAAATTGTTTTTCAGTTTTTTTCTCAGCAACTTGGGAGTTTATGAAAATCATCTCATGGACATACTTCATTATTCCAGTTTAATACCAGTTTGAAAAAATTCGCTGCTTTTAGACATGTATTCCTTAAGAAAGAACAATGGTACAGTGGATTAAAGGTCTTTATATTTTAAAGCAATATTTAAAAATCATGGAAGCTAGCGTTTTCCAATATACAAAAATCTACATATATCTCCTTAATTGGGCTTCTTCATCCGGTGAAAAGTCTACTCTAAAAATCACCCAATTGAAGAAAACAAGAACAATCTATTTCATTATATGGATCCGATTCATCACCCTCCTGTTTATAGAAAAAGAGCCAGATCCTGTCTAAGGAAATTATCTTTTCCAGATTTTATGTTTCTGCATTCCCTTTTATATTTTTCATCCCCCTTTTCAAGCCATCATTCATAAAAGTACTTAGAAAAATCACTCACTCGATTTTCCTGATTTCACATTTTAGCAGAATTTCTTTTAGACGGACCACAAATGAACTCAAAAACTTCATTTTCTGGTAGATTCCACAACGGGTAGGCAGTCTGTCCATCCTACTGTCCATTTGTCACCCCACACAAATAGGGAATCCTATTACCTACAAAGGTATTAAGAAAGTGCTCCCAGCTGAAAGCATTTATCCAATTCCAATTGTTGTTTGGAAGTCTAAAATACTAAGACAGTAGCTTCCAGGAGCTACTGTCTAAAACAATGCAATGCCTGTTTAGAGCGAAAATTCAGTACTTGAAAATCTGAGTTGGTTTAAAAAATAATAACTGTGCATCCAAAAAAAGAATTCTTAAAGAAACATTTATATGCCGGGCACATGTTTTCAATTTTAATAACATTGGCTTACCTAAATAAATATGTAGAACCTAATAATTGTTCTCTATATTTTGATGTTTTTTGTATATTATTCTAATTTAGTGAGTTTTCAAAGAAGCTAATGAATAACAATGTTGAAAAAATATGTATCTGTCAGCACAAAGTTGTTGTGGTTTATAGATACTGTGAAATGCAGTGTTGAAAAAAATTGTATTAAAAAGTAATTGAAAACTGCTCTGATTTAAAGAGAAATGAATGTAGCCATATCCTTATAGGATAATGCCAGATAAAAAGTAATCATGTTCCCTCTATAATTGTGTTTGTTGGCGTTTATATTAGAATAATAATGCTTTAAGGTTATTTTCATGGTTGTTCACTTAACATGGGATTAACATCAAAATCTTCATAATTATCTGAGATCACCCATTTGAAAGCAGTGTGGTAAAACATGTTAATGGTTAAGACATAGCAGTTTTAATACTAAACAGATTAACACACATGAAAGTAATATTATAATTTGTGCATTGGATAATATGCCAGACCAGTTTTGGGGTTTTTTTTTTTTTTTTTGGTTTTTTTTTTTTTTTTGGTGAAGACAGAATTCTCATGAAATGGTACCCTTTCTAGCTACTGCTTCCTATTTCTTGAGAGAGATACACGGGCGTGCATGACATATGAACTTGAAATATTATTGTGTGGCTTTGACATTGCACAACTTTATGAAACCATTATTTCTGAGGTTTGCTTTAAATAAAACTGAAAATGAAAAATGTTACCATAGGAGGGTGATCCTGAAGAATGAAGCTACAATCTAGGTGGGATTATAAACCAAAAAAAAGTAAAGCTTTAAAGAGATTGCTGATTAACTTGAATAGCCATGAATTTATTTTATGCCCACCAGCAAACAAATGTAGGTCCATACCTTACGCATTTTGACATAATAATAAAGAAGCATATTTTAACGTGTACCCCAGAGTCCCCTAAAAATATTTCTCTGCCTCAACTCTCCCACCTCCTTCAGAAGCCAACAGGAGAGGAAAATGGGTAGTCATTTATAAGGTAATATGAAGTCATAAAATAATGACCCAAGTCATGTGCACCTCTCTGGAATCAGTGTGAAAATGGGCTTCACCTCCCAGACCTAATTATTCCATAATCCTCGTTGCATTTGCCTATGTGGGTTAGGGTGGGGTGTGAAACCTCGGAAACGAAATTGAATGTCACAAATGCAGGTGCCGCCCCCCAGACCTGAAGACTGTGTGTTAAAAGACAGTATCTGTACAACCTCAGCTGTGCCTGAGAGGAGGGTGAAGGCGTCGGAATTTAAATCACGTTGTTTCCACTTATGCAGGGAAAATCCATAAAAAGAGATTTATTATCATATTTTCTCTTTGAAATGTATTTGTTTTTGACTTTAAAAGTGCTCCTCAGTACAGAGCAGAGTAAATATTACAATTTTGTTCAACAGCAGCCAAGATTTAATTGTCTGTGAAATACAAGGCTTAGGACCTGATTTGAGTTAACTACTGTTCTGCTGATACAAACTCTGCTGGCCGGCGCGGTGACCGAACGCACCCAGCGGCAGATTTACACCAGAGCCATCCCGCAAGAACTGAGGGGGGGAAGGGGGGGAGGGGGGAGGGGGAGGGCAGGGGGGCAGCCAGGCGCCTGCAGGAGCCCATCCAAACCATTTGGAGCTTTGCTCTTCCTGCAGCAGATTTAAAGTGCCTTTGCACAAGAAGTCAAACAAGAATAAGCAGCTATGGAAAACATAACAAATCATGCTTGCAGTTTAACAGCAAGAAAGAAGGGGAAACCGGTAACCGCTAACAAATACCGAAGAAGCAGTGGAGACGGAAGTGAGGGGCAAGGGAACAGGGGGGGAAAGGAGCCGGATAAGGACACGACACTGGTTTCGGCAGGCGTACCGCACGTTTTATTGTTACTGTATGTATCGCAGGGGCTCGGCCAGGAACCTGAGAAGTCCAGCCTCCTTCCCAGGGCCCGCGCCCTTCGCACGCGGGCTTCGGGAAGGCTCCGCCGCCCGCCCCTCGCCCTCGCGCCACCTCCTCCAGCGCCACCCCCCTCCCTCCGGCGGCGCTGCGGGTCGCTTCCTCCGCCCGCCGAGGGTGCCGAGGAGAAAGCGGGCGGCTGCAGATTTGCCCCGGTGGCACCGCAGCCACAAGCCAAGCCGTAATTGCAAAGCAAACAAGGCTGAAATATTGGATTGGTCTCAATCGTGACAAGATCTACGCTTTTGCCGCCAATTTGTTTGTGCAGCTCTATTTAAAGGCACTTGATTGAGGAAATGTTGAAAATAGCGGTGAGGGTTTCCCTAATGAGACCTCAGGAGGGAAGCGGCGGCCTTCGCCCGCAGCCCAGGGCTCTGGATTGGCCGCGGGGGAGGGGGGGGGGGAGGGGGGAAGGGGTGCTCTTAACCCCTTCCTGCCCGCCTCCGGCGAAAAGTCCTCGGAGACGAGCTGGGGGAAGCTGGGGGTCCATCCGCCCCAGAGCAGTGACCTCCCCTGGCCTAAGCTGCGGCGAACCGGCCTCCTTGGTGGCGGGCACCCCGAGCGGGAATGGGGAGCAAAAGGAGAACTTAACCAAGGTGAAGGAGGCGGCCCAACAGCCAAGGCAGGGCTGGAGGGCCGGCGGCCTAAATCCGGAGCAGCGCCCCTTGTCCCCCAACATTCCCGGGTGGCGGCCGCAGCCCCACATCTCACTCTCCAGCGCCCACGGTCCTGCGAGGCCTGAGGCCCTTGCGATCCCCGCGGAACCGCGGTTGCTCTTGGCTCGGGGCATGCAGGCAAGCGGTGACCTCCGACGCCACCTGGCCCGTCGCCGTCGGGCTAGGTCTTGAGGAGGCTGGAAGGGAGGGGAGGAAGCTGAAGAGGCAGGAAGAGACAGTACATAAGTAATTATTGAGCGCAGCCTGTGTGTCAGGCGTCTCGCTCTCCAGTGCATCTTGATCTCATCTAATCTTCCCTACACACCCTCAAGGACGGCGTCATTAACCCATTGTTCAGATGAAGAAACTAAGGGTTAGAGAGACGGATGATCTGGTTCGAGATCACGCAGCCAGTATTTGGGTGCCTGAGAGTCCGCCCTGCCCAGCTCTGACTCTGGCGCTCAAGTTGTCCAGAGGGGTTACCCGGGGAGGCCAGGGCTGGGGCTGGGTTTTTCACTCTCGGCGCTGATGCTGATGGCTCAGACCCACTGCAAGTGGAATCTATCCTGAGGAAGACTTCCCTGGTTCTCCCGAGAGAGTCTGGAGATGAAGGTCCGTTCCCTAAGGTCCACCTCCTAGCTCTGGTCGCTTTCAAAATAAAGAAAAGCAATCCACTTGCAACTGGGATACGCAGAATTCACCCACTGTCTCCAAGTCATTCCTTTGATACAAGCCGTTAAATCCCAGGCTGGTCCCAATGCATTGACTGGACTCTCAAGGAACCCACAGTCACTGGAGTCTACCGGAGAATATGTGAGGGGGGTGCACCGGAGAGGGGACTTAATGTGGGGGAGCAGAGAGAGGGAAAGCAATACCTGGAAAAGCTTCCTGGAGGAGGTGGCATTTAAACTGGGCCTAGAAGAAACAAAGTGAAGTGTGGATTCTTTAAAATGGGACAGACATGGATTGTTTGATAGCTATGCTAGCAAGTCAAGGAATGCCAGACTTTAGTCCGGGACAATCTCAGAGTCACAATTTCACCACCTGCTGCTGTTTCAGGACTGCCCCTCTAACTTGGAGAACTGTGAGTTGTTCAAGCCCTGAGCCAAAGTTCCAACCTCTCCTAGGATTGAAAACCTGGGGCTTGGGCTTGACACCAGCAGCTAGACCTTGACCCTTCCGGAGACCTCGACTTGGGCCAAAAGGGATTGTCAAAGACAGGGGCAGCAAAATGGCACTAGGGACACTCTCACCAGAGTTCTGAACAATTAGAGTCACACATTCCTGAGCTTTTCCTAGAGGGATCTGGTCAGAGATGTACCTTGGCCAATCTGAAGTCTCTTTCTGGAGTCTCAAGCAGATGTAGGCTGGAAAACGAAGACTCCAGAGGGCAGGGGAGGGCTGGTTTCGGTTGGACTTCCCCGAGAATGATCTGCACCTTCTGTCAGCAAAACAAAAAAGCATCAGTCATACCAATTTAGTGAACCCTCTAAATGTGTTTTGAATGGAATGCTTTTTTTTTTTTTTTTTTTTTTTTTTTTTTTTTGTATGCAACCAATTCCTTCTTTTGAAGTTGGATGCTTCGCAAGCAGAATGCAATTCCATTTTTTGTTCCTCGAGGTTTTGGCCTGTGTTAACTTAAGTGAGCACTCACACAAGTACTAAGAAGAAAGCCATTCTTTTCTGGAAAATAGAACAAAGTAGTGCCTCTCCTATCACGGTGCAGATATATAATCTGTAACAACAAATTAGCCTCCTCGTGCTGCGCATTTCCAGCAAGCATCCTGCCATCTCTGTTTATATTATAACTTCTCTGCCTGCAATTATTTTTATTTTAATTTTCTGTCACTTTAACAGAAACCAGAGCCTTCTCTTCTAATGTTTTGTACACAGCATGTTCATTTTGATAAGATGTTCTTTCCTATCCTCTTTTAGCTTGCCTTTCCTTGTTTAGAGTTCTGTATCAGGAGTTTCTAATATTTCTCCCTCTTCTTTTTTTTTTTTTTTTTTTTTTTTAAGGAACTTGTCCCTGTCTTGCTTTATTTGTTTGTGTGAAATTTAGTTTGAAAGGAGATCAGAGAGAGCAGGAGGGGTTTGTAATAAGAGAATGACCGAATGACCCAAAGGCTGATTATCTATCATTAACTGGAGACTCGGTGTACCCAAATTACCAGAGAGACCTCAGTCTGCCAGATCCTTACCCAGCCAGAAAGGCAAGTGTGGAATGCACACAGCTGAAACAGGTCTCCGTGGCATTGCAAATGAAGACAGTGTGCTCACACATTTTGTTAAAGGCGTTTCCTTCAAAACTCAACTCAGGTTCAGTGGACGAATTTATTAGCTTCTGACACGTTGTGCACAGGTAAAATCCTTGCCGAAAGACTAACTTTAACATTTTGGTAACTAACATTTTTGTGTTGTTTCGTTCGACGCAAAATTGCAGCTAATTGTCTAAGCTCCGGAGAATATTGAGAAATCGAGCCAAGCTGCTTTTGATCTGCTCGTGCCGCTAAACCTAAACCTTGTAAAAATCGAGGTTTGCCATTAATATTGACAATAAAAGGGTTTCTTTTTGTTAACCTGAAACCTAACCATCCTGGCTCAAGTCCCTTGTCTAGAAGCAAAGGCCCTAGAATAAAGTAGAAAAGGGTTGGAAGAAACTGCCAGGGCTAAAAACAAAACAAAACAAACAAAAAAACGACATGAATTCGCAAAGGAAGCTTCCGAACAGGACTTCCTAAGAATTCTCGCTACACCGAGGTTACAACTGGGAATGCATGGGGCCTCCAGTCACAAACAAAACCTTCCCTCACTTAAATGGCTTGTCCAAAACTCCACATTTTAAGTTGCCATTCGCTTTTGTATTTCATTCTGAACCCTCTTGCAGACTAGTTGAAGTTAACGACTGCTTATTTTCCCATAGACCGTGGATGCAAAATTACAATTGCTTCCTCGTCATCTGAATGTGGAGTGCTTTCCTTCTGGCTTGGAAGAAAATATTGCCAGTGTGTATGTAATTTGCTTGAAACAAAGTAGTTAGGAGAAATCCTGTGGCATGTATTTTCTCACACCACTGGTGCTCTAAACTATCTATGCTTTACTAGAAAGCAGCAATGATCAGATCTACCTTACCTCTTATAACAACATCAATAGCACCTCCTATATACACATCTTGCTGCCTCTAGGGAGGCCCTTTCAGGTGCATTCTCTTTTGTTCCCTTTTGTTGGAATAAGTATTTTAACTTGGATAACTGGACAGGTATCAGTGAAAACCTCCCACAGCAGCAGCCCATCTGCCAGTTAATATGAAGATCTTGTCAGGGACCGTTTGAAGAAAATGCAAATTCCCACTACCTGTAAGACTGGACAGTGACATTTTTCTTGCACATTGTACGTCTTAAACTTACACAGCGTTATTTGTCAATTATATCTCAGTGTTTTACAAAAATACTTATTTTTCTTAAAGGACTAAAGGAGAAGCCAGTATCTTATTCTTCACCAGTTTCAGGTTCAATGACCTGAAGGGATCAGAAACCTCAGAAATCCAAGCACTGCTCAAAGGCAAATTTGAAGTGGGGGGGGGGGGCGGTAGAGAGGAGGAGGGAAGGAGGGAGAGAGAGAAAGAGGAAAGGGCTGGGAGGGAAGAAGGGAATATGAAAGAAAGGCTAAATGGAGGGGAGGCACTAAACAAGTCCCATTTTCTCCACTGACTTAAATGTTTCCTAATCAAAACTGGACTGAAAACAAAAACAAAAACAAAAACACTGGACTGAAGGAGTCGTAAGCAATCAGCCCCTCCACAGTCATTGCAGCTGAATCAGCCCCTCCCTCCCCCATCTCCACAGATCTGCTCTAGATTGGAAAGAAGAGGGGAGAGGAATCACTCCCCAAATACCCCACCCCACCCCAAAATGCAAAAAGAAAGTGCTCAGAACAAATAAAATCTCATAAGAGCCATGGGCAACTTCTTGTGAAACAGATATAAGAGTCCAATCAAACGTGATCCTGCATTGTAGTAGTATCCTCTGAGCACCACCACATTTCTGGAGTCACTGTCACTTGCCATGTCTGTAGACAACCATTTCCCAAAAGGCAAACCAGAAAGGGAGGGACTATGGAACCCGAGTTGGGAGATCCTTTGCCGCCACTCAGACAGTATGCCTTATTCTTCATGTCCTGAAGGTTCTAAGACCAAGTGGCTAGCTTATAAAATGACTCAATCCCACCCTAATTCAGACAAAATGCAAAGTCATCAGGGTGTCATAAGAAACAACTTCCTTGGAACAGGTGAGGCTGAGGTTACTTCTCCAAGAACACATTTCTTTTTCTGCCACCTTCTGGGTCTGGTGTTCTTTCTGGAGTTCTCGGCACTTTCTGGGGTTCATCTTATGTAAGAGCGTTATAGATATTTAAAGGAATGCCCCATCACTCCAACTATGTTGGTCAGGAAAATAAGGTAAAACGAGATTTGAAAAACGATGAAGGGAATTGAGCCATAATTCCCGTAAACATAAAATGTGTGTTTATGGCCCTCTGGCCTGGTTCTTTTCAGGTCCAGTTTATTTTGAGTTCTCATGAGCAAAACATAAGATACAAACTGCCCTTGCCTTTGTAATAATAAATACCTCCGAGAGATCTGTATTTTCCCTAAAAACAGACTGAAGTTTTTAAAAAAAATATTTAGTTTAAAGCAGATTGATTTTAAAAGGAATATCTCACAAGACCAAAACGTTTGCAAGGGAGTTAGTTCTCAGCTTCTCCCAGGCTCTTTGAGTCTTTTCCAGAGGAAGGGGTGGGAGTGAAGGGAAAGAGCCAAGAGACATGGGCGCAAAACAAATTGTTGAACCCGGTTCTGTCTGCTTAGCTGGAGGCGGACGTATCGCCCGGTACAAGGGTACAGCATCAGCTACAGCGGAGACTGGACACGGAATCACAGCATGTCTCCAAAAGGGGGCTGCCCACTTGGGTAAGACTGGTTGCAACTCAGCCCATGGCCTCAGAAAAGGAGAGGCAAGTTAGTACACCCTCACCAGGATTCCTCCTGCGGGCACCCAGGGTGGCCAACAGCCTGCATCACCTCAGATGCTAGCGCCCTTTGAGTACTTGGAACTTGTGCCCTTAGGGGGACAGCTCAGCAGCGTGCACATTAGTGCAGTCCCTGGCTGACATCTCAGCTGGGAAATTCACCCTCCTCCCTTTCTTTTCCCACTGTTCTCCTCCATCACTCTCCCCCCTCCCCCACTACCACCAGAAAGCAAAGACTGTCTAATCGTCTAAACTGGGGGTGGGGGGGGGGTGGGAGGGGGCAAACTTGAGGTGGATCTGCCTCACAGCTTTCCAAAGCAGCAGACTAACCCAGCACCCCACTAGACCCGCAGCAAAAGGTACAAAAGAGGACTCTATGAGAAAAAAAGGGGACTCATTTGGTTGTGAATTGAGAATGGCCCTCAGCCAGTCTGGTCTCTGCGAGTTAATAACTACAGTTAAGGACGCTGGAGTTCACCCATTTGTCCCCCGCCTCCAAATTGCCTTTCTGAGGCTGTATGTAGTCTCTGGGTCTGGCTCTCTGAGCTACATGAAGCCCCGGACTGTTGCACAGCATTAATTAACTGATAATGACACTGTCAGTGAGGACTGATGCTCAGATTAGCATCTTTTACGACTTTTTTTTTTTTCTTTTCTGTCCCGTGTTCTCCATCTCTTTTATCACTTGCCGTGATATCTGGGGCCATGAGGAGATTTGCCCATTTTTGGTTTCAATTAAAAGAGCATGAGAAGGCTGAAAGTGGCCAATTCTGATGGCTTCGACACTGAGGCCACTCACCTCTGATGGACAGAGCATCCCAGTCCCCAACTCAGCCGTTCTTCCTTTGAGTTCCCAAAACTCCCTCTGGGTCTGAAAGCAGCCTGCCAACTTCTTTCCCTGAGCAGTTATCTGTTGCTAGCCTGGGTGCCACCATCATACTTTGTCTACCTGCTTCCAGGGCCTCGATGTGTTCTTATAAACAGACTTAAAAAAAAAAAAAAAAGTATCACATGTCAGAGGATTGAACTACCAGTATTTACACATTCAGGGTTTGCCTCCCTGGTGAAAATGTAAACAGAACCCCATCACACTACCTATATTCTTTCCTTGAAGAACAAGGTCTTTAAAACACCCTGCTTGTGCTAAAATCTCAGACCCATCCAAGTTGGGGGGTCGAGAGCTTCTAGCTCGCTATTTTGATCCATGCCCAAGTGGCACTTTACCAACAAATCTGATTTCAGCTTCTCCCCACCCCCTGCTCTCTGCCTTAAAATGCTATGCTGGGGGCATCCAGGGAAATTGACCCCTTGCGGAGGGGAGGGAAAGGGCCCCGAACGGACACTTCACTCCCACACTGGGTTTCCTAGCCCCTCTCCGAGGATCTTCCCCCGTCCTAACGCCCAGCCACGGAAATATCTAAACAGTGTTTCTTCCACGCTGCTGCCCAGGGCTGCAAAGGCTGAGGGAGCCGGCCCTGCATCCCCCCGCAGCACAGGAGGTGGGCGCCCCCACCAGCCCTCCCGCCATTAGCACTGACCTCGCTTTCCATCCCCAACCGCGGACTCCGCCGAAAGCGCCCAGCGGGAAAGGAATGGACTGTCCTTTCCGAGTCCTTGGGGTGGGGCTCCCTTTGTGGGGTGGGGCTCCCTTGGCGGCCTGGGGCCTGACTCTGCCTGCTTCCAAAGTATGATATCCAAGGTGGAGTTAAAGGTCTCCCCTGGGTGACCCCAGCCAGGCCCAGTGGCGAGTCCCAGGCCGCCCTGGCCGGCCCACGCTTCTGTGCACCCTGCCTTGGGCTTCCTCTAATTTACGGCCGCGTGGGGTCCTGGTTGACACCCTTTTCCACACCAAACTCCTTCGGGTCGAATCCTGATCTGCATAGCCGGCTCCCTTTGCGACTCCCAACCAAGTCCTGAGGATGTTTCAGCTCCTGCCCCTGTCCATCCCCGCCCCAGCCTCTCTCCAGCTTCCTCAAGATGCTCACGCCACGCGGGCGCCGCGGCCCTGGTGCCCCGCGCGGCCCGCTGACTTACAAATGGAGATCCATTTTCCGTTATAATGCGTTCAAGATCACTAAGGCCAGCAGTCTAAACATCCACGAGCCGTCCTCCCGCTCTGCCTCTTAAACTGCTGTTTAATGGTTCCCCTCCGATAACTAAACCTGCTTTCCACAGATGCCCGCTTTTATGGGAGAGTCAGGAATGCAGAGATATATTTATATGTTTGTTCATAAAAACTGGAAAATAAGCTCTGAACACGCTGTAAAAAATATTCAGTTACTTACCAAACAGGCTAGTTAAACCAGGGGAACAGTGATACCGGCCACACCACGAATTCGGGGGATCGAGGTGCCTGCGCGTTGAAATCGTCCAAGGTCGTCGCTGGGGCTGGTGTCCCTGAAGAACATGGAAAGACGGGTATTTACAACCGGCTTGACCGTCCGTCCGGTGGTCTTAACCATGATCCTCAAAAGCAGCCACGATAACAGAAGCCACCTCAGACGGCCCTGGCCACGTAACGTGGTGGGTAAGTAAGGAGACCTCGAGGCGGGCACTCCCAGCCTGCGCCCAGGTCGGAGGCGCAGCCTTTCCGCGCCGCGCCCGCTGAGCGCCTCGGCGAGAAGACAGCGCCGGCCCCCAACCTCCCCTTTGCAGGGACCCCGCCGCCCGCCGCCTCTGCGCTCGGCCCCCGCGCAAAAATAGCACGCGGCTGCCTGCTGATTTTCTTGCCTCGGTTACCTACAAAAACACCTCCAAAAGAAATACCTGCGTCCCCTCCACCTTTTTTTGTTTGTTTTTAACCAGAAAAGAAAGCAGAGTGATACTATACCTGGTTTGAGATTCTTCAATATTTGAGACTTGGGGGGGAGGGGGGGCGGGATAATTTAATAGGACAGCATCTGTTAAACACTTGCATTAACCTCTAGCTGATAAAAAGTTTTTTTAACCCTGCCCCCCCTCGTTTTAATTATCTTATGGTTATGAAGGGGCAGCCAATCCTGGAAGAGGACTTCGACAATTAGCAACGAGAACATCAAAAAGTTTTATTGCGGAGAGCGAGAGGCACCGCCCCCGCCGCCCCGGGATTGGCGTGAGGAGCCTCTGACGACATATATTAACCCGAGCAGCCCTAAAGATGTAGCTGTACATGGAGATCTTGCTGGGAAAATCCGCTTCCTCCCCTCACGGCGTCCAGCCCAGGAGAACCGCCGCCGCCGCCGCCACCCAGGAGCTCCCTCGGCCACTGCGCGGACCCCGCCGAGAACCCGAGCCGCCGCCTTCGCGCGCCGAGGCGCCCGCAGGGCCCCAGATCCTTCCCCTGAAAGAAGGAGAGGATCTGAGAAAATGGATGCACTGAGACCTCTCTGAAAACCCTCCGAGGGAGCCCGGGAGGAGTGAGGACACGTTACCCGCTGCTAAAATCACATTTCCAGGACCAAAAACAACAACAACCAAAAATTTCATTAAAACAATAAGCGCCCAAGAACCCAGACCGGGCTGGTGGGGGGAGGGGAAGGGGCGGGAAGGGGAGGGTCGCACGGAGGTAGCTTCACAGTGAGCAGCCGACCCCGCCGCCTCCCTGCAGAGCCGGGCCGGCTCTTCCACCCGCGGCTCGGACTCGCCCTGGGATTCCGAGTTAGCTTCGGTGCCGGGATCGCGGCCGCGGTGGAGGCCGGCGACTCCGCGAAGCAGCCTCGAGGGAGCCCGGGCACCTTTGCATGAGCACGAGAGGATTCTGCCTCCCCGCAGCTGCCCGGGAAGCAGGAGCCGGCGCGCGGGCCGGGGAGCAAGGCGGGAGCCGGCGGCGGCCGCGGCCAGGGGCGCACGGTGCCGGGACCAGCTCGCCGCGCCCTATGGGGAGCCGGCGGCCGCAGTGCTGCTGAGGCAGGCCCGGCGGGCCAGGCGGGGGATCGGGGCCCGGGCTGCAGCAGCCCCCTCTGCGGCTGCCGGGCCGGCCCGGGCGCCCGAGGGCTGGGGGGCGGGGGGTGGGGGAGGCCGCCCAGCGCCGAAGCGGGGGCCCCGGCCGAGGGCGCGGCGGGGCTGCGCGCACGCTGGGGCGCGTGGAGGGGCGCGGAGGGCGATATGAGTCTGGTGGGGGGCTTCCCCCACCACCCGGTGGTGCACCATGAGGGCTATCCGTTCGCCGCCGCCGCCGCCGCCGCCGCTGCCGCCGCCGCCAGCCGCTGCAGCCACGAGGAGAACCCCTACTTCCATGGCTGGCTCATCGGCCACCCCGAGATGTCGCCCCCCGACTATAGCATGGCCCTGTCCTACAGCCCCGAGTACGCCAGCGGCGCCGCCGGCCTGGACCACTCCCATTACGGGGGGGTGCCGCCGGGCGCCGGGCCCCCGGGCCTAGGGGGGCCGCGCCCGGTGAAGCGCCGGGGCACTGCTAACCGCAAGGAGCGGCGCAGGACTCAGAGCATCAACAGCGCCTTCGCCGAACTGCGCGAGTGTATCCCCAACGTGCCGGCCGACACCAAACTCTCCAAGATCAAGACGCTGCGCCTGGCCACCAGCTACATCGCCTACCTCATGGACCTGCTGGCCAAGGACGACCAGAATGGCGAGGCGGAGGCCTTCAAGGCGGAGATCAAGAAGACAGATGTGAAAGAAGAGAAGAGGAAGAAGGAGCTGGTCAGTACCAGGGGGCAGGGGGCAGAGGGGGTGCGGGGTTCGGGGGAGCGGTACCACTGGCCTCCTTCCAGTTGGGCTGAGCAGTGACATCCCCCCTCCTTTGCCAGCATCCTAAGCCAAAGTTGTTAAAACCAGGTTATGGAAAGAGGCTGAGGAGATGGGGGAGGACGGCAGCAGGAGGAGGAGGTTAAGAGGGATGCTCCGCGCTGGTGATCTTCCCTCCGAGTTACCGCTATTCCCACAGGCACTTCGGGCATGCCTTTCGGACTCAGGGTTCCCCCTGATCTTTCGATTGCACTGGCCCAGTCATTCCATGTCTTTTAGAGCCTTCATTTGGCCTCCAATCCGATCTTGCTTTCAGGTATTTCTAAAATAAGTCGCCTGCAAGCGCTAGGTTCCAATTATTCCACTATCGGCCCCTTATCCCTCCCTGGAGAACTAGGCCACCGCTGATGGTAAGAGAGTTTTAAGGCTGTTCTCATCGCAGTGCTCAGAAGACATAGAGGTAAACGTAAATAATAAGTACTCTTAACTTCAAAATGCAGCTCCGGTTTCTCTTTGGCGATGAGGTTATACTGAAACTTCCCAGATGAGTGTACTTCGTGGGTCTTTCTTGTTTTATTCCCCTGAGCATTTTAAGACAAACAGTAAATACTAATATGGTCGCTGTCATTGTTGTTATCAGGAACACAGAACTATAACTGAAAAGCAGTTTTCTCCAGTTCCGACCAAGTGCCCACAGGTTGGTGGTGTTCAGAGCAGGGCTATTGCCATGGAGGACCTGGGAAATAGTCCCATTTGTCTAGTTTTTCTTCTTTGGGGCCTGTGGTGCTTTAGTCTGTGCATAATCGAGTGACCTCTGGAATAACTGGGGATTTCAGAGGCCTTGGAGGAGAGGCACTGCCGAGTTGGTGACCCAGAGCCCCTTGCCGGCCAGCCCAGGCCAGGGCAGAAGAAACGTCTCCCCCATCTACCCTAGAGCTCGAATCTGGGATTGCGATTGAAAACAGGGAAACCAGATTTAGCGCAGACCCCCGCTCGCGCCCCTACATCTGGAGTCAGAGAAAAGGCCCCCAGCCCCTCCATAAACGACTTGGAAACGGCTGGTTGTTTATAAGCTTGCCTATCCGGTAGTTGAGCGTTGCAGGCGCGTGGAAGGCCTGGGCGGTAGCTAGGGCTGCGCAAACCTTCGTCGTTTTCCTGCCGGGGCTGAGTTGAAACCATCCCCTTCTCATCCCTTACTCGTTCTTTCATTCTCTCCTTTTCTCCCCGGAAAGTGCAGGGGGTGGCGTGGAACCAGGTCTCCTTTATGAATTTCTCTTTCCACTTTTCTCTCCTTCGCCTCTCCTCTGCCCAGAACGAAATCTTGAAAAGCACAGTGAGCAGCAACGACAAGAAAACCAAAGGCCGGACAGGCTGGCCGCAGCACGTCTGGGCCCTGGAGCTCAAGCAGTGAGGAGGAGGAGGAGGAGGAGAGCGCGAGTGAGCCGGGGCCCAGGAGCCGGAAGCAGACCCAGGACTCCGGGCAAGCTCTCCACGCTCCGCTCTGAGGACTTCTTGCATTTGGAATCATCCGGTTTATTTATGTGCAATTTGCCTCCCCTCTCTTTGCCCCCCTTTGAGGCATCCGCTCCCCACCTCCCCCTCCAAAAAAAAAAAAAGGTGGATATTTGAAGAAAAGCATTCCATATTTTAATATGAAGAGGACACTCCCGCGTGGTAAGGGATCCCGTCGTCTCGTAGATTCTCTGTGTGTGAATGTTCCCTCAAGGCTGTGTAGACACCAGCGTTGCTCCCACCCCACTTACCCAACCCCTTCCAGATAAAGACAGCAGACAATAGTGTGTATGTAAAGTGTATCTTTAATACTTGGCCTTTGGATATAAATATTCCTGGGGATTATAAAGTTTTATTTCAAAGCAGAAAACGGGGCCGCTAACATTTCAGTTGGGGTCGGTATCTAGTGCTGTCTTTTCATCTGTGGTCGTTCCCTATTTGAAGATGTTTCCAACAGCTACTTGTTTTGTGCACTTCCGTCCTCTAAAACTAAGTGGAATTTAATTAATATTGAAGGTGTAAACGTTGTAAGTATTCAATAAACCACTGTGTGTTTTTTTACAAAAACCCCAATCTTTTAATGGTTGATACCTCAGAAGAGTTTTGAAAACAAAACTGTTATACTTGTTTTCATAATATTTAAAATATTCAGAAGTAAACTAAATTATCATGATTGCCTCTAACTTTATTTGAAAGAGTTGGTAGTTCCGATCAGTCATCAACGTGAGCTCCCGCCCTCCCAGGGAAGTGGCCTTGGTGAAAATCCTACTAAAGGACCTGGGCTCCTTGCAAGTCCTGTCTCCTTCCCCCCACCCCCCCAGGCCCCAGCCACCTGGAGAAGGTTGAGTGGTCTGTAGTAGGAGGATCTGGGGCCGAGGGACCTTGGCAGTTCGCTGGAAAGGTAGAAAGTTGTCCTTGTTTTCCTGAAATCAACCAGATGCCATTCTGTGGGGACTTTGGTTTTTGTTTGGGGAGCACCTTTTAGGTGGAGGAGATTTGAGGAAGATCCCAGGCACTATTGCAGCCGCAGGAAATAGTCTTAGAGTCTTTAATTCAAAATATAAGGTTTTCATCTAGGAAAAGAAAAAAGAGGAAAAGAGGAGGTTTTTGCTTGTAGTCTTCATCAGGGGGATTCTCCTCTGAGCCGGCCAGGGGAGGAGAAGAGCTTTGGGGGGGGGGGGGGGGAAGGTGCATGATTAGGTAACAAGGAATTTTACGTCAAGTAAGAAATCGCTAACACAACCAAGGATTTAAAGGGGGGTGAAGGGGGGGGTCTGGATTTACAAGGAGCTACAAGGAACTCAATATTAACTGTGCGGTGACTGAAGTCTTCCCGGCCCCAGGCCAGCCGAGCAAGAGGCTCCCTCCCTCGGCTACCAGCCGCGAGGGACTTTACCCGTCTGAGGATTGGTCTCCAGGAGTCCCAGCACATCCCGAAAGGAAGTCCCTGAGGCCTCCTTTGCCCGTAGTCTCGGCTAGAGCCGGAATCTGTTCTAGGAACCAGAGAAACTGAAGTGCCATAAAGGACTCCGCAGGCCAGGGAGGGGAGGGAGGAGGGGAGAGATGAAGTTGGGGGGGGGGGGCGGAGTGGAGAAAGGTGAAACGTATTAAAAAGCGGTTTGTTTCATGAAACGCCACGTATATAAATCTGGTGTTAGGGAGGTTTGCCAGAGGGTTTCCATCTTGGAACCCATCCTCGGGGTGATGTTCGCACCTCGGCTCCAGGCACAGACCCTCCCCCCGATACCCCAGAGGTTCCCACGGCTCGCGGGCGCCCACTTTGAGCCGGCCGCCTGCAGCGGGCAAATTCGCAAGTGCTGGGAGAGAGACGAGCAAGTGGCTCTGTGGGTTCCTTCTGCGGGCAGCTGACAACGCGAGGGCGAGGGGTTAGAACAACTCGGCCAAAGCGATCTGAACTTTCTCCCCTCGGGTCAGGCGGCGCTGGGCCGACGTGGTGGGCGCGGGATGTGTTTACAGACACTTGCCTTTGTTTATAGCACGGGGTGGGGGGGCGTAGGGAGGCGCGCCCTGATTTTCTATTACTCTCGGGATTCCTGATGGTTTGAGTGGCTCTCTCCCTTCCCTGTCTCCAGCGGCCTTTTGCATCTTTACTGTAATCCGAGAGAGAGAGAGAGAGAGAGAGAGAGAGAGAGAGAGACTTCAACATCCTAGGTGTGGAAGAAAAGAGATTACCAAAACAGTGGAGTGAGTGGTGGCGGAGGTGGTGAGGTTTTTAAAACAGGAACTGGAGAGAAGTTATCTTCAACCCGCAAGTGTGCCTGCGCTTGCCTTTACCATCTGGGCCTTAATGCACTTTTGCAGGTCTAACACTTTTTCTGGTTTATTAAACACCAGCAGAGGAGATCCAGAAGACCCTGGCAGCGGCATCGCTATGGGGCAGCTTGCTGCTACGCATGCTTTAAAACCCGCGCTGCAGAAATCCGTCCTCTTTGTCTGGCCCGGGCCAGGCGCTGCCCGCCTCCTCTCCTGCCTGCCGGCGCAGTTCCTCTGGCCCAGCAGCACCCGGCCGCGACACCTCAACCATCTCCACATTGCAACCTGTGGGAAATCCCAACCGGCCAGACGTCCAGCAGACCCAACGCCTCCGGGGGCCGAACCACTGACCGGATGCACACCCTAAGTGTCAAGACACCCCAGATTTTCCATCTCCACGGTCGTCCAGGACATCCCAACCTTTCCAACGCTCCCGGCCACCCAACATCCCTACCCCACGTTGTCAAGTACCGGGAAGTGAGTGCTGTGCTGGGCAGGAGTGTCTTCCGAGTTTCCATGTTTTTCTCTTCTACGCATTCATTTCTCTTTTAACTCCCTTTCTTCTTTGCTTAAAGAAAAAAAAAAAAAGTTTCCAACCTCTTGCCTTGCAGAATCGGCTAAAAGGCCTCTGTTTTAATTGCTCGGATAATGTGGTTGCTGCCATTTTGTTAAAAGCAATCACTCCTGCAGCGAAATCACAAGCTCTCTAGACAGGCCGGAGCCGACAAAAATGCAGGATTTGACGTTAAAAGCTAAATGGGAAGCTGGGGCGGCGGAAGGTAAATTGATGGTAGATCTGGCTGTCAGGGGCCGGCCCCAGACCGCCTCGCAGGCCGAACGCCTGATAACCCTTGAGCCCTGGCGGGGAGAGGGCTCGCCCGCTGTGTGTGTGTGTGTGTGTGTGTGTGTGTGTGTGTGTGTGTGTGTGTGTGTGTGCGCGCGCGCGCGCGCGGGGGAGGGGGGGGGCGGGGGCGCGCACGCGCGTGTTCCTACAGACCCATTCTCAACTTCTTTGGAAGTAACCTGGAAAACTCAACAGAGTGGGACCTCAGCACACTCCTTGCTCCCAGTCACAATTTTCCAGGACTTTCACCGCCCTCTCCCCCAGCTGGGACACCGACGGCAGCTTTAAGAGCTTTTTTTCAGGTCGAAATCATGAAAATAAGACAGCAACGTCACTAGTGGTTCTTCCTGCCTTCCAAATCCCCGCCCGACCCTCTGGGGGCTTGGTGGGAAGCTCTAGAATCGGAGTGGGTTAGCCCTTAGGTCTGGGCACCTAGGGAGGGTGGGCCTCCTGGCCTAGGCCGCCCCTCTCAGGACCAGGTGGTCTGGTCGTCCCCGCGAGGAGGTGGGTGCAGCCCTGTCGCCAGAGAGGGTAGCACGTGGGCGAGAGTCTGGGTGGAGGGTGGCTCGATCCCTTCCTCCTCATCTATGCCACTACTGGCTGCTGCCTGCTGCTGGCGAGGATCACAGAGCTGGTATCCCACCGGTTGATAAGGAAGCTGGAGGGAGAGTTGTGTGCCGATTTCGCAGGAAGGGGTGCCTAGGGTGAGAGTGAGCTCAAAATCAAAGCCACCGGGAGCGGAAGGAGGCCTGTAAGCTACTTCCGAGACTTCAGTTTTGCTGAGAGAACCCCAGCCGCTTGCAAGGGCTTGAGGTGTGCGCGCAGACGACGATGCACTGGCCAAAGGATGCCACAATAGCCAGAACTGCATTTGCGCTACGGGTCTACAAAGCGCGGGAAACCTCTCAACTATTCCTGTAGCTTTAAAGAAATGCTGTGTCTAACACTGCGCGTGCGGATCGCAATTTTCTCTTCCACAGCCGCCTTTCGTTCTCTCTGCGCGCGAGTCCCACCCACGCGCCTGGATTTGGAAAAAGAACTGGTGGTAGGTGCCAAGCGGAGATGATCTGCAAAGGAGGCTTACGGCTTAGGCCTCGTGGAGGGCCGAATCTGGACCCTTGGCCTTGCTGGTCTTCTCTGGATCTGTTGACCTGAGGAAACCCTTCCTTCCACGCAGCCCCAACACCTACGGTCCATCCCCTTGCGCGAGGAATAGGCACTAACGAGTCTCAGCGACGCACTGGATTCCCCTGGCCTGTAGCAGCCCGTGGATCCCTCGCAGAGAAAGACCTTAGAGCCGCCCTCCCTCAGACCTCGGCTCGAAACTCCAGTATCCCCCTTCCTGAGCAAGCTCAACCTTGGTGTAGGGTTTATGTCCACAGGGTAGCGGGGAGGGGGGTGGGGAGGTGGGAAAAAGAAGCATTTTTTTAACTGTTTAGAAAGGGGAGGAGGGGAGAGGGGGTAACTCCAGGAGAGGAAACGAATCGCACATTTCCGGGGGCTGGACAGCTCGGAGCGCGCAGCTCTACCCTCCAGCTTCTGCCCCACGCGTACTTTCCGCACAGCTACTGTCTGCCGGCTTCTAATTGGCCTCTAACAGCTCCGCGGCTTCGGCCAGTCAGGCTCGTGGAAGTTAAAGTGCACTGTATCTGACTTACACGCGCACAGAAGTTCGACTTCTCTCCCTGTTCTCGCTCCACCCTGCCCAAGTCAGTTTCCTTCGAGGATCCCGTCCCCCGCCTCTCCCCTAAACGTGACCCCCCTACGCACACATTCCCTTCAAATTCTCCCGGCATTTGGGCCGCTTTGATGATCAGATGGTAGAGCCCTGATTACAAATTTATTCCCGGCCGCTCCGTCCGTCTTTATCTCCGCTATTAGGGACATCTGGGAGTGATTAGCGCCGCGCCCGCGCCCGGCCGCGCTGCCTATCTCGCCGCGGCGGGGCCCGGAGCCTCGCTGACGTCAGGGCAGACGGCTCGGAGCCATCCCAGCCGAGCTGGGTGTAATCGGCGGCCGCGCGGCCAAGTCCTCCCTGGGCCAGGCCGGCAGCTGGAACGCGCCGCCTGCTTGCGCACAGGGACTTTCTAAATATGTATTTTTAGCCCAGAAGACGTTTTTGTTTTTCTTGTTGGAGGTAAGGAGGGGCCAGTTACAGTTTCTACTGGCCCCCTCCTCACTTGAAATTTTCCAGCTCGCTGCGTCTGGTGCTTTCAGCCTGGAAAAGCCTCCCACAGCGGGCCCTGACCTGCGGGCGCTCCTCTCTCCCTGCCCCAGGGTGCCGCTCTCCTACACCAACAGCTGCGGCCAGGGCCGCGGTGCCCGTGCCGGCAAGAGGCAAGAGAGGCGGCTCTTGGGGCTGCCCTTTCCGCACTGGTACCCGCTTGGGCCCCACAGGCCTCAGGCCAAAATAGTAGGAGTTTCTGCCTACTGAGGTGTCCGGACAGACGCTAATTTCCAAACAGGCCACCTCTTCGAACCTTTGTCTCTGCACCTGCTGTTAAAGCCCAATGGATCCAAAGGACAGAGACGCTAAACTTCTTCCGTCTACCCTCCTGCTTTCCCCAGTGCGAGTGGTTTGGGCTGAAACAACGACTGGCAGCAGCTTGTCTCCTACTATGTTCCAGTGCCCAGAGCAGAGGCTGGTTTCATTTGTACCATTCCAGAAGGGGAGAGGACCCCCTGGACCTCTGACTTTAGCGTCCTGTGGCACCGTCTGATCTCTAGGATGAATCCAACTCCAGAGCACTTTAGGTTGGAGCTGATCACAGTAGTTACCCAAAATCTCTGAAGAACTTGATAAAATTATAAATTCAGGCCTCATTTTCACCCCACCTTTACCAGAAATTCTGATTCAGCAGGTCAGGTCAGAGAAATGAAGGCTTCAGCTTCTAAAACTCCCTCCCCCCCCCCCCACCTGGTGTTCAGGAACCACTGCCTGAGGCCACACACACCTACGGCATGCAGCCGATTCCTCAGTCTGGGCTCTCTCTCAACCACCGCTGTGAAACACTGGACCCTAGGGATGAGGATAGCTTTATCAAGGATGGGGGAGGGGAGGGCAAGGCCTGAATCAGAGCCTCCACAGGGAGAGAACTGGCCACATCATGGATCAGTCCCACAACTCGATTTAATTGGGCAATGCAAGGACTCAAAGCAAACCCAGAAGATGTTATTTATTTACACACAGGTTGCAAAGCCCAAGCCAGTGCTTACAGTGAATTTAGCTAGAGGGAAAATAATTCATAGCCCATGATTTGAAGGTAGTGACAAGAAGATCTGTTGCAGGGGGGGGGGGGGGGAGACATCAACAATAAACAGGGAATCTGGTAGAGAAAATTTCCCAAACATTCACCCCTCTTCAATTCTTTGAGGCAACTCAGTACACTAAATTCCAAAGTGTCTTCGTGTAATCTACAGCGGATGAGGACCATTTCCTCCTAAGTCAGTGAAAATGTCACATTTGAGAGAGTTTGGCTCCCCCTTCTACCCACCCTTATCCCTGGCAGAAGGGGAAGAAAACGTGGAACTGGGGAGTGAGTGGGAGAGTTTGGGGGCTAGGAATGGAGAAAGGGACTTTAAGACAACTGAATCCTTAATGACTGGAGGAGGAGGGGCCTAACTGCTTTTAGGGGGGAGGGGCAGATAATAGCTGCATACTGTAGTTTGCCAGGGGTGCTGGTAAGTGGCTTCTCCAAGATCTTCCTTAATGATGGAGTACTCAGACAAGCGGGCAGTTTTCCGAATCATACAGACCATTAAAAAACAAAACTAACAACAAACACCCACATTACTTTTGCCTGTAATACCTTTTTATTAATACTTCCTTGCACACAACTAATCATGAACAACCAAGCCCAGCCTGACGCATCCCTGTGACCAGATGGAGTGTTTCAAAACATCATTCCTTATTGTAGAACGAAATCATCATGGCAAACAAGAACTAGACTTAGGGAGACCTGCAGATTTTTCTCTAAGAAGCGGGGTCATTCGCTGTTCACTTGTTTGCTGCTCCAACAGCTGACAGGATTTGAAACAAACAGTTTTTTATTTACTCGGGGGCAGAGTTTTCAACTTTTATTGTAAGTCACCTACGGAAGAGACCAAAAAAAAAAAAAATCATTCTAAACCAAAGTGGTGGCTAATACCTCCTTCCTGAAAAGATGGAAGCCCATGGCCACTGAGGCCAGTGCCTGGTTGGCTTCTACCCAAAGTGGGTTGTGGTTGCCTTGAGCTGATCTGTTTGCCTTTAGGATAAGGCAGAAATGCAAGAACAGAAAAATGCGTGTTTGTTGCTTTTATTTTTAAAGACGAACATGCATCCCAAGTCTGTAACTAGAATTTGGCGGAGAAGAAAGCTGGTGCGGTTTTCAGGGGAGAAAGTGGCCGCCAGGCCGCCTGACCATCGCCTTTGCTTTGCAAATCTGGTTTTCATATTCTCGCTCAGTAATTACCCAAAGCCATAACTGTCTCTGAAATTATTCATTAAAGTCATTTTCAGGGATTCTCACAGGATGACTCTTTTACGTTTATGATCTTCTGAGAGCAATGACATCAGCCTCTGTCTCCTTTCCGCTTTTAATTAATGTGCTAGTTAAAGGAGAGGGGCCGTTGCTGTGTCCGTGGGGAGGGGGGCGGGCCGGGGGGGGGGGGTGGTGTTGTGTGGATTTGCTGGCCGTTCTGCTCCCGGCGCAGTCAGCTGAGCTCCGGCGCGCAGACATCCTTTGATTAAGGAGGGTATTTCGGGGAGTGCAGGCTGTGCAGAAGATCACGTCTGTGCCCTGTGGTGCTGTCAGCAGTGACAGATCCCAGATGGGGCCGCTACTGTATGGCAGATTGAGTTTCTCAGCAGAAAACTCACCCTCCCTCCTAAACGTCTTCAAAAACCTTCTCCAGATACTACAGGTCGCTTCGTGTGAAACTGAAAAAGTCCATCAGCAAAGTCAGTTTTGCGTGCTTGTGTATGTCAACACCCCCCCCCCCCCCCACTTTTCCTTCCTCTTCTGTTTTCTCTGCACTTCCTCCTCCTCGGAGCATCTTCGACACGCTAGGCTACCCGGCTGCTAGGAGAGCAGATCTGGTGGGCCTGGTGGTTCCTGTTCGCACGACCCACGGCGCCGCGCGGTCGACACAGCACCGAGGGGCCCCGAAGGCAATCCGGTGGGTAGAGGCACGGCGTCTGGGACGTGGGGGCAACGTGGAGCACTCCAGGCGGCTGGGGTGCGCCGCAAGGCCGAACACTCCCTGTGGGGAAGGGATGGGGGAGAGGATTGACTCTAAGGCGGAAGCAGAGAGTACCAGCTCTTGGCTCCTGCCTCCCCGTCCTTGTTTTCCACAGCGGAGCGCCGTCCCGCCAGCCTGGGCAATTTCGAGGGGCAGCGTCGAGCCTAAGAACGGGGGGGTGGGCGGGGGGGGGGATGGCGCTGTCTGCAGGGATCGTGAAGCGGTGTGAAGGCCAGGTACAGGAGCCTTCCGGGGCCCAGCCGGATCCGGGATGGGGAGAAGCGGGACATGAAAGTCTTGGCTGCGACCCCAGCCGGGAAACTGGACTAGGGCATCTCCAAGGTGAGAGGGGGCGCAGGGAGACCTGGAGTTCTAAGTAATAAACATCTGCCCAGTTGAGACTTGCCAGTCTGGGTCTCGAGGTTCGCATCCCTGGGCCCACACTGGGTTGGAAACTAAGTTGCAGAAACAGTTGGACTTATTATAAGCCTTTATTTAAAAAATAAATGCCCCGTGTCCCTGCTTCCTCGAAGGCGACAGAGAGTCCTCCTCTCCTCCCTACCCTTCCCGAGGATTCCTAGGCCGGCTCCCGGGAGCAGTAGTGGTCGGGAAAGCCGGGATGAAAGGCGGAAAGGAAGGGCGCACGACACTCTGATTCTGCTCTAAATGTCTAGAGCCTACCCATTCATACCCCCACGGTATGGGGTATGGAATTTGGCGTGTTCCCATGGGCCTGGGCCAGGAGGGGGGGCGAAAAAGAGAAAAGGCAGTAAGGACAAAA